>NW_024068594.1:0-122341 GCF_009389715.1 Phoenix dactylifera
CAACAAGTTGGTAACACCCCTAAGCAGGAGAGAGAGTCGTCAATCCTGCTAGTAATACTCAGACAGGACAACAAGAACCGGGCCTAGGCCAAGTTATGCAGACCATAGTGGGCCTTATGTAGATGCAACAGCAAGTGCAACAGCAGTTGCTCCAACAACAAGCGCAGTTGCCCCAGACACAACCACAGCAAGGACGAGGGGAACAGTGTGAACAGTGTAGCAATATAGCTGAATTTAAGAGGCTGGCCCCTCCAGCTTTCAAGGAGACTACAGAATCGTTGGAAGCAGACAATTGGCTTACAGAGATGGAAAAAGCATTTGCTGTCTTGAGATGCCAGGATGATGAAAAGATTTTGTTTGCATCATACATGATGCAAGGTGAGGCATTCAACTGGTGGCGGATGTTGGAACATAAATATGAGCAGGATAATTATGGCAATTCTGGCCCCACCACAGGGTATAATTATGGTATTCTGGCCCACGGGTGTGCGGCGGTTGGCGCGGACCCCCGGCTCGCAATCTCGAGCTGGAGGCGTGACAACGGCCATTATCGAGCGCTGCCTTATCTCCGTGGTTGACTCCTATTCCATAGCCATCCTTGAGCGCTGACCTTGTTGTGCAGCCCTTGCTCTCTCTATTTGTCCACCACCTAGATAAGGTCCAACCACCAAGCTAGGACTTCGAACTCGAAGCATTGCAAGGAAGACAATCCAGCAGATCTGAGTTAGATTAAGATCCAACCAGATCCTTAGATCATGGGGGGACCTATGGATGGATGATCTCCCTTTGAGGCTCTGGCTAACTATGGTCGGCTCTAAGGTGGCAGATAGCATGTGAGTCTATGATCTACTACTTCTTGGAGAGCGGAGGTGGGATACCAACTGAATCATTCGTTCGTTTGAGGACCACTTGGCCGAGAGGGTGCAATCTATCGCTATTCTGAGATGTAGTGCTTTTGATGTGAGAGTTTGGAGATTCACTTGCAGCCCAAGGGTTAGAGCAAGGGATCTTTATGGCCTCTTCAGAAGAGAGCAGACTTAGAGACATGATTGCACCTAGATTTGGTGGTTGGGTGTCCACCCGAGGGTTGCCTATTCCTTTGGATGGTGACTTAGGGGTGCCTTCCAACTAGGGTCATCCTAAGCAGACGTAGGCTGCGCATCCCGCTAACTTGCCTCTGATGTGAGGTGGAGAACTCTATCAATCATGTCCTCTTCTGGTTCGTGAGAATTCTTTTTTTTAGAGGGTGGATTAGTTGCAGTTCCATAAACAGGCTGGCTCAAGCGATAAAACTTTTTGTTGCCCAGATAGACAACCCAAGAGGGGGGGTGAATTGGGTTTTTAAAATAATTTGCAACTAAAATATTTGTGGAAGACTAATTAAGACTTTAGCAAGATGATTAGTTAGTTGCTATGTGCTGTGAGTGAGATGAGAGTAAGAGAAAGGAACAAACAATCACAAACACAAGGTTTTTATAGTGGTTCGGAGCTAACCCTTGCTCCTACGTCCACTCCCCAAGTCTCACTTGGGAATTCACTATAACCCCCTGGATTACAGTCGGTTGTTTTACAAGCTCACAACCAAACTTGTTGTTTTACGAGCTCTCAATGAACTCGGTCGGTTTTCCCTGGCTCACCGACTAGAACCACCCCGATTGTTTTTCCGGGATCACAATCGAACCCTTACACGTTGGTTTTAACCTAGGCTCACCAACCAACCTCTACACCCTTGATTCAATCCCCCGATTGAACCAAGCTAAGACAATATGCTAATAATGAGGACAAACAGAAAAACAGAGCTTCTCAAAAGCAAATATACAGCAATATTAATAAAAGCAAAGTTAAGAGCCCTCAAACGCGTTTAAGTTGGAGAAGAGAAAGGGCTTCTTGAACTTCGGGTCTCCTCTTGAAATTCTGGACGACTTGAAGGCAGGAGGAGATCTCTTTCAATGTTGGGAAGATGTGGTTGGAAGGAGTTAATGGCGCTCTTCCCTCTTTTCGTTGAAAGACCACTTGCAGAGAATGAATGCTTGATCTTTTTGAATGGAATGGTAGTTCTCTGCCTTGCTACAGTCCTCTGTGGCTATTTAACCCATCCCCTACGGAAACTAGCCGTTAGACACCTTTTTCTGCCCGTTCTGCACACTCTGCACAACCTGACAATATGTCCGTTGGGGGTCGGAGTCGACTCGCGCGATCTGGAGTCGACTCGGCTGTAGCGGGAGTCGACTCATGCTTTTCTGGAGTCGGCTCGGCAACTGTTCCGGATTTGAATTAAAGTGACCTCCTCGACTGGGAGTCGACTCGACTTAACCTGGAGTCGACTCGCCAACTTCTGGAGCTGACTTGGCATTCTCGGAGTCGGCTCATCCCATGAAGTCCATGGAGCTAATTTTCAACTTGGCCCACTCGAGTCGACTCGACAGTCCTGGGAGTCGACTCGGCGCTCAGAGCCCGAACTCCCGATCTTCTGTCATTCGCCTCGTCCAGTCTTGGAGTCGACTCGGACTGTTCCGGAGTCGACTCGGCTCTCAGTTTCTGAAACATACCCTTCTGCCTTGGAGTCGACTCAAGCTGTCTGGGAGTCGACTCGGCTCTCAGAGACAATAATTTGGTCTTCTGTCTTTTTGGGATCGCGCTGTCTCGGAGTCGACTCGCGCATTGCGGGAGTCGACTCGAATCTCAGAGTCCGAAAACTGCTCTCTGACTTTTGCCTTGTGAACCACTGAGAGTCGACTCTCGCTTTCTTTGAAGTCGACCTGCCAACCATCGGAGTCGACTCGCGTTCCACAGGAGTCGACTCGAATCTTAGGGTCGAAAATCGCTCTCTGACTTTTCTGTCTGTAACTCCTTGGAGTCGACTCATATTACTCCGGAGTCGACTCGGTAAGCATCGGAGTCGACTCGCGCACTTCAGGAGTCGACTCGCTGACAGGTTTTGAGTTGATGCTTTCTGTTCGTCTGTCTGTTCTCAGTCGGAGTCGACTCGTAATGATCCGGAGTCGACTCGAGCCCGTGCCAGTGATTCTGATACGCTTGGAGTCGACTCGTAATATTCTGGAGTCGACTCGAGTCTCAGACTTTGGTTCAAATTGACTTCTTAACTTATCCAAACTATCTTGAACCAAATCTAGAGACACTTAGACAAGATTTTCACTGAAACACTCAATTGAATTCATTAGTAAACAAAAGATATACTCAAATGCTTTGAGCTCATCAAAATCAAATAGGGTTTTAATCAATCACTCCACAATCTCCCCCTTTTTGATGATGACAAAACATTGAGTATATGTAAAGTGAATTGCTCAATAAACAGGAAAATAAAATCCATAAATGAATTCAAGTGTCTGGTTATTTAATTTATCCAAGCTTGAAAGGTGTGAAACAATAAATTTTGGAGTTAAAGCTCCCCCTTTTATTTGGAATTATATAAGCCTTCATATCATGCAAACAATTGTTTGGCTTATATATATTTAATGATTTAGCTTTCTTAAGAAAATTCAGATTCTCCCCCTCAACATATGCATTCATCTTTGTTTTGGTTCTCTGAATTTTCTTTTAATGCATTGAAGTTTTTGGACTGAAATTTTTGGTTTTTAGAGGAAAAATCTGTCAATTTGTTCTTGAGTTGGATTCAACTAATCTCCGAATATCCCTTGAATAGATTCTGGAGATTACTCCATTAGGAGCCCCAACAGAGAGATAATGAGCCTCGAGGTACCAAATCCACTAAGAACAAATTTCATTTTGATTCTTTTTATGTTGATTCCATTTACATATCTATTAAGTATTTCTCCCCCTTTTTGTCATCGTATCAAAAAGGAGGTAAGCAGAACACACAATCAATCATAGATCAAATTGCACAGAATTGAAGAGAATATGTCTACTCATTGTATTGATTTGTATGTAAAGACATTTTAGAATACAATAAGTAAAACAAAAAAAAATAAATGTCAAAATAACACAAAATGATCTAAGGCTTCCTCGAGGAGGATGCGGGTCCCCGAGGCATGCGCTCTGCAAGTAGTGTGACTGCATTGGTGACGTGCTCGAGCTGTCGGATAATGGCCGAGGTGGCCCTGCTATGTGTCGTATCGAGCTTGGTCACCGATTTCTGAAGGGTGTCCAGCTTGTCGATGAGCACATTCGCCAAGCGCTCGGCCCCCTGGGTAGTGGTGCCCATATCCTGTCGGACGTTATCGCGCATCTTCCGAGTGGTGCTCGAGACTTCGCTCATGCTATGGAACTGGGCTTGGACCAGGAACCTTACATTGTCGATCTCTTCCCGCACATGGGCTGTCATCTCAGCCACGGCGGACAGAGAAGGGACCAACGCTGAAGAAGGTGCAGGAGAAGGAGCAGGCACTGAACCCCGGAGCTCCCTAAGTAGGTCGTCCCGGAGATCTCTAACTATCTCCTGCCGCAACTCCCGGAGCTGAAGAAAAAATATCCCGCAAAATTCGATAAAATCGGATGCCAGGTCAGAAAATCAGTTTTAAAATTTTATCTATTTATTTATAACAGGTATAAATAAATAACATAACTATATTATGTTTACCATACCTCGATCCCGCAGCGGAAGATGGTCAAGGTACTCAGGAACAGAATCTGGTACAGGGCCAAGTGCTGGATCAGATACTGGATCAGATGCTAGATCTGGTACTGGATCTGGAACTGGATCTGGTGCCGGATCTGGTACTGATGGATCTGGTGCTATGCGAGGCCCGGATGTACGGACCCTCTACTTCACACGCACGCCAAGAAATGCAGGAAGGTAGGATGATGTCTGTATAGTGCAAAAACCCTTTTGCAAATAAACCCCTGGAAGAAAAAAATTTCAAAAATTCCTTCTTCCCTTTTTCTTTTTCTTTCTTTTCCTCTTTCTTCCCGTTTCCTTTTCCTCTCTTTTCAAGCTACTCAAAAGATCATGAATCTCCCCTCTCCCCAGATAAAATCTCTAGCAAAGAATGAAGAAAAAGCTAGCCTATTTATAGGCAAAGACAAGGCTGAACCAGGGAAGAGAAAACGCCAAAAGGGAAGAGTGAACGCCAAACATTTCATGATTTTATTGAATTTTTTGAACCGTTTGATTTCAATTAAATCAGTCCTATATTAAAGAGGTTTCAAAACCGAAGAGACACGTCTCTTCGGATCTTCAAATGGTAGCCGAAAGAGGGAAGATCAAGCGGCCTTCGATGTGTTCGGAAGAAGAAGAAGAATGCGGTCCACGGGAGAAAGTTTGCAGAAAATTGGTCCATGGACCGAGGAAGAAACCAGAACGTGTCATTCAAATAGAGGGGCAAACTAGTAAATGGGTTAATTCAAATGGGCTGAATCAAATGGGCTTGGGTCCATTATTGATTCTAAACCAAATTGAAGACCAATTTGAAAGATTTTGGATCCGAAAAAATTCCACATGAATCTGATTCATGTGAACTCCAATTAGTTCAATTTTCAGATCAATCCGAGTCACACTTGGACTAGAATAAATATGGAATAAATTCTAATAAAATCATCATTAAGCCCAATTACATTCATTTGAATCCAATTCAAAAACAAACTCAACAAATGAGTCCAAATCAATTTCAATTACATTAATTGAAACTTGATTAAGCCAGAATACAGACAAAATTAAATACACATCCATGAAATTCAGTATGTACCTCATGTTCAATGCTAGCTGAACATAGACAAAACCAAATTTCAAATGACCCACAATTTAATTCTCAATTAAATTGGATCAAGTCCTTCCTACTTAACTTGACTTATGTGCGTGACTCCGATAGGTTCGAACACTAAGCCGGTAGTACATGAACCACTCCATGCACTAATCGAGGTGACCATCTAGCAATGATACCCGATGTCCGGATAGGTCGAATATGCAAAGCAACATTCAAGAACCCATTCATATGGTTACCGCATAATTCATCCTTTTGACCAACGATGCTCAAGATGACCTAAAGTGAACTGTCACACTTTGGTCCGGTCATCCATATTGTATTTCAATTAATTAAATTCAAGTGACCAATCACTTGGTTTACCCTGGCCAAGGTTTTACTAAATTGAAACACAGCGAAACATCAACTCCTATAATCTGGAGCGGTCAATCCCTTCTTGACTCATACACAGACTTCGCGAGTACTTGACTGCACCCAGCAACTTTTCAATATCTGAATTAGAAATTCAGATCGTTCAGTGCCAAAGTACAGTGAGTTGCTTGCAAGTCACCGTGATAGTCTCAGGTCTAAGGGATACTTATGCCCATATGCTTTGTGAGCTAACTCCTGACAGTGGAGTGCTCAACAGGTGAGTCACTGTTCAGTGACGATGTACTCCTACATCTCACCTATATGCCATACCAATGTCTCCACACTCCTTGGTTAAGAGGACAACCAACTAAATGGCATACAACGACCTATACTTGACATAGCTATTGTCCAATTAATAGCTTGTCAATCGGTCGCGAACCAATTTAAGGACTAAATGATAAAACCTCCTTTATCCACTAAATTAGTCCTAAGGACTTCATTACAATACACAGGAGTTCCTATTTGAAGATGCAACACTTGTGATGAAAAGAATGCCAGAATAGATTTTATTATTCATTAAATAAAACATATACATTATTCTTACAATAAAAATTGGCTTTGGGACACAATTCCCTACAACTCCCACTTGAACTAAAGCCAATTTGTACAGTATCTAATACCCATCTTCGATTTGTGATAATCGAACTCCTTTACAGAAAGGGCTTTAGTGAATGGGTCAGCTAGGTTCTCCTTTCCATCGATCTTTTGAAGATTGACGTCACCTCGTTCCACGATCTCTCGTACAAGGTGGTAGCGACGCAGAATGTGCTTGGTTCTATGGTGGGACTTTGGCTCCTTTGCTTGTGCAATGGCTCCAGTATTGTCACAATACAAAAGAACTGGACCGTTGATTGAGGGAGCAACACCAAGTTGATTTACAAACTTCTTGATCCAAACAGCTTTCTTTGCCGCATCTGATGCAGCAACATACTCTGCTTCGCATACGGAATCGGCTACTGAATGCTGCTTGGAACTTTTCCAGCAGACTGCTCCTCCATTCAGGGTAAACACAAATCCCGACATACTCTTACTATCATCATGGTCTGACTGAAAACTAGAGTCTGTAAACCCCACAAGTTTTAAGTCGGATTCTCCATAGATTAACCATTGGTCCTTAGTATTTCTCAAATACTTAAGGATGGTTTTCACCACCTTCCAATGGTTCTCACCCGGATTAGACTGATACCTACTCGCTACTGCTAGTGAGTAAGCAACGTCCGGTCTTGTACATGTCATGGCGTACATGATAGAACCTACTGCAGAAGCATATGGGATTCTACTCATACGCTCTCTTTCTTCGGAAGTTGTCGGACAATCTTTCTTAGAGAGAGAAATTTCTTGGCCTATCGGAAGATAGCCCTTCTTGGAATGCTCCATGTTGAACCGCTTCAACATAGTGTCGATGTACGTGGATTGGGATAATCCAAGCAACCTCTTAGATCTATCTCTATAGATTTTCATCCCTAGGATGTAGGATGCTTCTCTCAGATCCTTCATGGAGAACTGTGATGACAGCCAGAGTTTCACATTTTGTAATGCAGGAATGTCATTCCCAATTAAGAGAATGTCATCCACATACAAGACAAGGAATGTGATCACTGAACCGTTAGCCCACTTGTAAACACAAGGTTCTTCTTCGTTCTTAACGAAGCCATACGTTTTGATAGTTTTATCGAAACGTATGTTCCAACTTCGAGAAGCTTGCTTAAGTCCATAAATGGACTTTTGTAGCTTGCATACTTTGGACTCGTCTGTGGATATGAAACCCTCAGGTTGTATCATATACACCTCTTCTTCCAGCTCTCCATTTAGAAAAGCTGTTTTCACATCCATTTGCCAGATTTCATAATCCATATATGCTGCTATAGCTAGCATGATCCGAATAGATTTTAGCATTGCCACAGGGGAAAAAGTCTCGTCATAATCGATACCATAACGTTGACGATACCCCTTGGCAACCAGACGGGCTTTATAGGTCTCCACCTTTCCATCTGCGCCTCTCTTTCTTTTGAAGATCCATTTGCACCCTATGGATTTTATCCCTTCGGGTGGATCAACTAGTGTCCATACACTATTGATTTTCATGGACTCCATTTCGGATTTCATGGCATTAAGCCACAACTCAGAGTCAGACCTCTGCATAGCATCCATATAGGTGATCGGATCCTCATTGTTCTCATCGAGCTCAATAGGATCCGCGTCATGAACCAAGAAATCGTAGTATCTATCCACTTGACGCGGTACTCTACCGGATCGCCTTAATGGTGCTTCTACATTGGGCTCCGGGTTTGATCTAATCAAAACCGATTCTGTGGGTTCAGTAGATTGTGTTAAATCTTTCACCTGCTGAACTTCACTAAGTTCAACCTTAGAGGCAACAATTCCTTCACTAAGGAATTCCTTTTCCAAAAATGTTGCCTTAAGTCCTACGAACACCTTTTGTTCATTAGGAAGGTAAAAGTAATAACCCCTAGTTTGCTTGGGGTACCCTACAAAATAACACTTATCGGACCTAGGATCCAGTTTGTCAGTTTGAGAACGTTTAACATAAGCCGGACATCCCCAAATCCTAAGGTATGAAAGTGTCGGCTTACGCCCAGTCCATATCTCATATGGAGTCTTCTCAACAGACTTACTTGGAACCTTATTTAGTATTATACACGCAGACTCTAAAGCATAACCCCAAAAAGATAGAGGCAGACTAGTAAACCCCATCATGGATCGAACCATGTCTAACAGAGTTCGATTCCTCCTTTCGGATACACCATTATGCTGAGGTGTTCCTGGAGGGGTCCATTGTGAGAGAATCCCATTCTCCTCTAAATAAGTCAAGAAATCACCGGAAAAGTATTCTCCTCCTCGGTCTGACCGAAGGATCTTAATACTCTTTCCAGTCTGTTTTTCTACTTCATTACGAAATCGTTTGAACATTTCAAATGATTCCGACTTATGCTTCATCAGATAGACATACCCATACCTGGATAGGTCATCTGTGAAGGTTATGAAGTAGGCATAATCACCTTTGGCACTTACGTTCATAGGTCCACATACATCAGTATGTATGAGGCCAAGAACATCGCTGGCTCGTTCACCCTCTCCAGAAAAAGGTGACTTGGTCATTTTACCCAGTAGACAGAATTCACAAGTTGGCAATGATTCACAATCATTGATTTCTAAAATGCCTTGTTGGGCTAACCTGTTTATCCTGTTTTTGTTTATATGACCAAGCCGGCAATGCCATAAATAGGTTTCATTGACTTTATCTAATTTAGGGTGTTTATTAGATGTGTACATTACATTCACAGGCAATGATAGAGTATAAATGCCATATTTCATTTGTCCACTGAAAATTTTAGTATCATTCAAAATGATATCACAAAATCTTTCATTTATATAAAAGGTATAACCATTCTTGGCCAAAAAACCTACAGAGATGACATTCATCAAGAATGCTGGACAAAAGTGACAATCATCTAACATAACTACTCCAGACTCAAAAAACAACTCAATGACTCCTAAAGCTAGGACTGGAACAGATCTTCCATCACCAACATTTAGGAATCGATCGCCGTTCTTGAATCTTCTACTTACTTGAAGTCCCTGCAAAGAATTGCAAATATTAATTGGACTTCCGGTATCCAATACCCAGGTAGTAGAATCATAAACAGAAAAATTACAAGGTGTTATCATATAATTACCTTGTGCAGCAACTGTTTGCTGCATTTTCTTCTTTGGCCTGTTTGGATCAAGGGACGCTAAATAAGCCGGACAGTTCCGCTTCCAGTGACCCTGCTTCTTGCAGAAGAAGCATTCTGCCTTACTCTGATCAGATTTCTGCTTCATAGTCTGTTTGGGCTTAGAGACCCCAGCACGAGCTTTCTGCACCTTCTTCTTCTTTCCTTTCTTAAAGGAAGAAAGTCCTGCAGAAGTCCCACCTACCACATTCACCGACTCCTTTTTGAGTTGGTGATCCTTCTCATAGGTCTGCAGTAAACCTAGCAAACCATGATAGGATACTTCAGGTTTAGTCATTCTATAATGACTAAGGAAGGTCAGGTAGGACTTGGGAAGTGAATTCAAAATGGCATCCTTGCCCAATTGCTCGTGCAAAGGAAAGCCAAGTTTACTTAGGCGATCAATTTGTTCGACCATGTACAATACATGATCGGTGACCGATGCCCCTTCCCTCATGCGGGCATTGAATATAGCGCAGGAGGTCTTATGTCGTTCAACATCATCAGGTGTGCCGAAAGACTCCTTCAACATTTGAAGGATTTCCACTGGCTGCGCTTCCTCGAATTTACGACTAAACTCGTCATTCATCGAGGCCCTCATGATGCAACGCACTGTAGTGCGATCGTTGAGCCACTTCTGATAAGCGTCTCTGATTGCACGTGGTGCATTGGCTGCAGGTTCCTCAGGTACAGGATCCGATATCACATACAGGATCCGCTCATGCTCTAATACTATTTTCATCTTTCGATACCAGCTATCGAAGTTAGTTCCATTAAGCTTATCATTGTCTAATAGTGTTCGGAGGGATAATGAGTTAGCCATATCTGAAAGGAAAAACCAGAGCTAATTAGTATATGATTTATTTTAATTCTAAAGACTTGGACTTCAGTCTAAAGATTTCTCCCACTATTTTAGTCAAATTTTTAGCCTCTACCTTTAATTCGAGGAATTACTTTAATTCCTTAGCGGGTACTAGAATCCACATGGACTATATACAGGCCCGAGGAAAGCTCGGCCAACCCATATGCATCTAAGGGTAGGTACATTACCAATTATTTCTCTAAATAATTTCTAGTATTTTATTTTGCCCCAGGTGGTAATCAGTAGGCAGAGGCCTCCACTGAAAATCCTGGTCAGATCCAACCATTAATGAACTAACTCGATGACACTACCTAATGTATGATCAGGCCCGAGGAAAGCTCGGCCAACCTAATCACAATCAGATAGCTCAAAGAGCTATCATATAATGAAGGATAATTCCAATATTCAGATGAACACCAGACGGAAGCGTCCTGCATGTCCAACTGAAATACTGGACCAATTATCATCCATGTTAATGGGAGGCTATGACCTAGTTATCTATATAACTATATCATTTTAAGGACCTAATAATTTAGAGGATTTTAGAGAGACCGATAATTCTATATCCTCCCACTGACTGCACTGAGTCATATAGAGGACATAGAATTTCATTGGTCTATGGACATCTAAATCAGTCATACTGATTTCCTTATTGACATGGGTGAGTACCAAGTCTCAAGATATCTAAATCAAAGCTTGAACGACCACATTGGCCAGGTAAGAGAGATCACGGGAGGGTTCCGCCATTAACCGTCTTTCCTAGACACCAACAGAGTTGGCCAGGAAAGAGGTAGCCCCAATTAATAACCGTAGATCCAACTTGCCTTAGACACCAAATGGTATGTCAAGTTGATTTAGATAGTCATTAAGAACTCAGGCTCGACCACTGAGCCACAATCAGATCCAATTGAAGTGTTTGGACATGATCAACTAAACTATTGAGTTTGATCAAATTAGAAAAATGAATTTAGTCTAATACAACTATTGATTCCAATTCAATTCTAACATTAGGTCTAACCTAATCAACTAATCTGATTGTGCTAACCCATGCCCCAAAACCCATGTTCAAATTTAAATTTTAAAAATTTTTAAATTTTAAATTCAACATTTAATTCTTTATTAAATGTATTATGATCATGGATTCAAGGTGTCAATTTATTCCAAATATAAACAATTTATATTTAAACTTTGTGGTCATAATAAATTTAAAACTGAAATTTCATAAATATCAATTATGCATAATTTCACAAAAATAAACTATTTATTTTATGATACAAATTAATCTCAATTTTGTGCTAGGACAACCTTTTCACTATAAGGGGTTAACCTTATAGCAGGACAACCTTATAATTCAGCACAAGATTGATATTTTATCAATAAATCTAGATCTAATCTAAATTTAAAAATTAAATCATGCATAATTCTAGATATTATAGGCCAATTCCATCGGCCAACCTGGCTCTGATACCAATTGAAGAAAAAATATCCCGCAAAATCCGATAAAATCGGATGCCAGGTCAGAAAATCAGTTTTAAAATTTTATCTATTTATTTATAACAGGTATAAATAAATAACATAACTATATTATGTTTACCATACCTCGATCCCGCAGCGGAAGATGGTCAAGGTACTCAGGAACAGAATCTGGTACAGGGCCAAGTGCTGGATCAGATACTGGATCAGATGCTAGATCTGGTACTGGATCGGGAACTGGATCTGGAACTGGATCTGGTGCCGGATCTGGTACTGATGGATCTGGTGCTATGCGAGGCCCGGATGTACGGACCCTCTACTTCACACGCACGCCAAGAAATGCAGGAAGGTAGGATGATGTCTGTATAGTGCAAAAACCCTTTTGCAAATAAACCCCTGGAAGAAAAAAATTTCAAAAATTCCTTCTTCCCTTTTTCTTTTTCTTTCTTTTCCTCTTTCTTCCCGTTTCCTTTTCCTCTCTTTTCAAGCTACTCAAAAGATCATGAATCTCCCCTCTCCCCAGATAAAATCTCTAGCAAAGAATGAAGAAAAAGCTAGCCTATTTATAGGCAAAGACAAGGCTGAACCAGGGAAGAGAAAACGCCAAAAGGGAAGAGTGAACGCCAAACATTTCATGATTTTATTGAATTTTTTGAACCGTTTGATTTCAATTAAATCAGTCCTATATTAAAGAGGTTTCAAAACCGAAGAGACACGTCTCTTCGGATCTTCAAATGGTAGCCGAAAGAGGGAAGATCAAGCGGCCTTCGATGTGTTCGGAAGAAGAAGAAGAATGCGGTCCACGGGAGAAAGTTTGCAGAAAATTGGTCCATGGACCGAGGAAGAAACCAGAACGTGTCATTCAAATAGAGGGGCAAACTAGTAAATGGGTTAATTCAAATGGGCTGAATCAAATGGGCTTGGGTCCATTATTGATTCTAAACCAAATTGAAGACCAATTTGAAAGATTTTGGATCCGAAAAAATTCCACATGAATCTGATTCATGTGAACTCCAATTAGTTCAATTTTCAGATCAATCCGAGTCACACTTGGACTAGAATAAATATGGAATAAATTCTAATAAAATCATCATTAAGCCCAATTACATTCATTTGAATCCAATTCAAAAACAAACTCAACAAATGAGTCCAAATCAATTTCAATTACATTAATTGAAACTTGATTAAGCCAGAATACAGACATAATTAAATACACATCCATGAAATTCAGTATGTACCTCATGTTCAATGCTAGCTGAACATAGACAAAACCAAATTTCAAATGACCCACAATTTAATTCTCAATTAAATTGGATCAAGTCCTTCCTACTTAACTTGACTTATGTGCGTGACTCCGATAGGTTCGAACACTAAGCCGGTAGTACATGAACCACTCCATGCACTAATCGAGGTGACCATCTAGCAATGATACCCGATGTCCGGATAGGTCGAATATGCAAAGCAACATTCAAGAACCCATTCATATGGTTACCGCATAATTCATCCTTTTGACCAACGATGCTCAAGATGACCTAAAGTGAACTGTCACACTTTGGTCCGGTCATCCATATTGTATTTCAATTAATTAAATTCAAGTGACCAATCACTTGGTTTACCCTGGCCAAGGTTTTACTAAATTGAAACACAGTGAAACATCAACTCCTATAATCTGGATCGGTCAATCCCTTCTTGACTCATACACAGACTTCGCGAGTACTTGACTGCACCCAGCAACTTTTCAATATCTGAATTAGAAATTCAGATCGTTCAGTGCCAAAGTACAGTGAGTTGCTTGCAAGTCACCGTGATAGTCTCAGGTCTAAGGGATACTTATGCCCATATGCTTTGTGAGCTAACTCCTGACAGTGGAGTGCTCAACAGGTAAGTCACTGTTCAGTGACGATGTACTCCTACATCTCACCTATATGCCATACCAGTGTCTCCACACTCCTTGGTTAAGAGGACAACCAACTAAATGGCATACAACGACCTATACTTGACATAGCTATTGTCCAATTAATAGCTTGTCAATCGGTCGCGAACCAATTTAGGGACTAAATGATAAAACCTCATTTATCCACTAAATTAGTCCTAAGGACTTCATCACAATACACAGGAGTTCCTATTTGAAGATGCAACACTTGTGATGAAAAGAATGCCAGAATAGATTTTATTATTCATTAAATAAAACATATACATTATTCTTACAATAAAAATTGGCTTTGGGACACAATTCCCAACAGGAGCTGCTCAGGAGCGATCTGGACCTCCATGGGCTGAGTAGGTGGAGCTGAGGAGGAGGGTCCGGCTGAGGTGGAGGGTACTGGAGTGGAAGGCTGAGTGGGATAATCAGAATCAGGGTCTGGACTAGAAGAATGTCTGGTGGTATGTGTGGAGGTAGAAGACTTCCTAACCCATGTCCCCTCTACCTTCCGAAAGCCCATCCTGTGCAGGGTTCCCGTTCGCGTGCGATCTGTCCATCGCAATGCACGAGAGGGTTCCCCCTCAGGAATAGGGATCTCGGCCTCCCTAAACAACAGGGTGAACATCATGCCGTAGGGGAGGGTGAGCCTAGGTCTATCTAGTGGCTCACATAGATATCTATAAATAAGTTTTGGGAAGTTGACTGGGGTATCCTGGAGAATATAGAACATAAGGGCGAGGTCCCTCTCAGAAACAAAATCGAAGCGGCCAGTCTTCGGGAAGAGGGACCTAGACAGGATGCTCAGGAGGATCCGCACCTCAACTGGAAGTGAGCTAGCGGATACCTCAACTAAGGGGGACTGAGGTGGATAACCTAGAATGGCCGTAAGGGCCTCAGTCCTATCCTCGGGGTGTGTGGGAGCCACCCCTACTTGTGGAAGGTGGAGGATTTGGGCAATGATATCCTCCGAGACGAACAAAGGGACACCGGCTACCGTGCCCTCTATACCCCCATCTTTCCTATGGACGGTACCATAAAACTCTCTAACTAGTCCAGGGTATGTGGGGAGATCTAGGGTAAAGAAATACTCTAGTCCCTGGACTCGCAACCTCTCTCCTATCGTAAAGCCCTCCCGGGAGAGATAGTCGAAATCGACGTATCTCCCGGTGGAGACCGCCTTCCCGGCACACGGCCTCGAGGGAACGGCCCTCGGCGGGGAACGAGCCGGAGGTTGTGGCCTCACGGGGTCGTTCCGGGCCTTGGAACACCGCTCGGCACCGGTCGCGGAATGGGGCCTCTTCTGGCTTGGGACAATGGTTTTGCGAGGCATGGTTGACCTAGAACGGGATGAAAACCTAATGGACGATGAAAAATCGACGGAAAAAGGACCTAGAGGCGGCCGGAGACGTTCTAGGAGTCGATCTAGGGTTTTGAACAGTGGCGGCGGTGAAAAGATGTGTTTTCTAAATGATGGAGTTAGGGTTAAAAAGTCGGATCCCGACTGCGAGTCGACTCCACTGAGTCGCGAGTCGACTCGACCTCGAGTCGACTCCAAAATATGCGCGAGTCGACTCTCCTTATGCGGCTGTTTACCTCGAGTCGACTCCCGACTGTATGCGAGTCGACTCTCCCTCTGCTGCCATCGTTCTCGAGTCGACTCCCGTAAATATGCGAGTCGACTCCCCCTTACGAGCCGACTCTGAAACTTGCTCGAGTCGTCTCGAACTCTGGCACGCACCTAAAAGTCATGCTATGTTCGTGCCGAATGAGGGAAAATCACTAAGTTATGATCTGATTTGATGATCATTGTAAAGAAACTCTAAATTAACCATGATCTAATCATCAAAATCAATGAACTAGTGGAAAATACCACTAGGATGGATCAATCACTCCTAATCCCCTCCTAAACACACTAAATCTCTCTTCACTTAGGGGTTTTGTAAAAATGTCAGCTAATTGATCATCAGTGCAAACAAATTGTAGTGTCACATCACCATTCAGTACATGATCTCTTATGAAGTGATGTCTTATCTCAATATGTTTAGTTCTTGAATGCTGAATTGGATTTTTAGTTAGATTAATGGCACTTGTATTATCACAATTAATGGGTATTTTATCTTGTTTAATGCCATAATCTTCTAATTGTTGTTTGATCCACAAGATTTGAGCACAACAACTCCCGGCTGCAACATATTCAGCTTCAGTAGTAGATAATGCAACCTAGTTTTGTTTCTTGCTAAACCATGATATTAAGTTTTTTTCTAGGAATTGACATGACCCGCTGGTGCTTTTTCTATCAAGTTTACATCCAGCAAAGTCTGAATCTGTATATCCTATTAAGATCAGGCTAGATTCTTTAGAATACCATAAACCTATATTCTTAGTTCCTATTAGGTATTTAAAGATTCTCTTAACTGCAATTAGATGTGATTCCTTAGGATTAGACTGATATCTAGCACACATGCAAACACTAAACATGATATCAGGTCTACTTGCAGTAAGATACAATAAAGATCCTATCATACCTCTATATAGTTTCTGATCTACAGATTTACCTGATTCATTTTGGTCTAATTTGCATGAAGAGCTCATGGGGGTGCTGATTGACTTGTTCCCCTCCATATCAAACTTTTTAAGTATCTCCTTGATATATTTGGCTTGATTGATGAAGATGCCTCCTTCAGACTGTTTGATTTGAAGCCCGAGGAAGTAGTTCAGCTTTTTCATCATGCTCATCTCAAATTCACTCTGCATCAAATCAGCAAATTCTTCGCAGAGGCGATTGTTAGTAGCACCGAAAATAATATCATCAACGTAAATCTGCACTAATAACATATCTTTGTTTTGCTTTTTCAGAAATAGTGTTGTATCTACATTACCCCTAGAGAACTCATGTTCTAATAGGAATTTGCTAAGCCTCTCATACCATGCTCTAGGTGCTTGTTTCAAACCATAAAGTGCTTTGTTCAATTTATATACATGATTAGGGTATTGATGATTTTCAAAACCAGGAGGTTGTTCTACATATACCTCCTCATTAATATACCCATTTAAAAATGCACTTTTTACATCCATTTGAAATAGTTTGAAGTCCTTAGAGCATGCATATGCTAATAATAATCTAATAGCCTCAAGTCTAGCTATAGGAGCAAAGGTTTCATCAAAATCTATACCTTCTTCTTGATTATAGCCCTTTGCTACTAGTCTAGCCTTATTCCTTATGACAATTCCATTTTCATCAAGTTTATTTTTATGAATCCATTTGGTACCTATAATTGGATATTCAGAAGGTCTTTCAACTAGATTCCATACTTTGTTTCTAGTAAATTGGTTTAATTCTTCTTGCATTGCATTTATCCAATTTACATCTTTTTCAGCTTCTTCTATGCGTTTAGGCTCAAAATGTGAAACGAAAGCTAGATGATTGTTTAAGTTCCTAAGGGATGCTCTAGTCCTAATAGGTTGAGACGGATCATCTAGAATTAATTCCTTAGGATGCCCGTGAGCATGCCTCCAAGCTTTGGTTAGCCCATGATCTACTATAGTCTCTTGGCTTGATGATGCATCTTCAATTAATTTTCGACTGTTATCTTGTAATGTCATCTCGTCAATCTTTTCTTCAAGAATTTCCGTATCATCATCAAAATTAACTCTCTTACTAGAAGAGATATCACTAGAATCATCGAAGACAACATGTATGGATTCTTCTATAACTAGGGTTCTTTTATTAAAGACTCTATATGCTTTACTAGTTATAGAGTACCCTAAGAATATGCCCTCATCAGATTTAGAATCAAATTTTCCTAGATTATCTTTTCCATTATTATGAACAAAACACCTACATCCAAAGATATGAAAATAGTTTACCTTTGGTTTTCTGTTTTTCCAAAGTTCATAAGGTGTTTTCTTTATAATAGGTCTCAATAAAACTCTATTTAATATATGACAAGAAGTATTAATGGCTTCTCCCCAAAAGTACTTAGGGAGGTTACTTTCACATAACATAGTTCTAGCCATTTCCTCTAGAGTTCTATTTTTTCTCTCCACAACTCCATTTTGTTGTGGTGTCCTAGGTGCAGAAAAATTATGTGTTATCCCCTTTTTACTACAAAACTCATCAAATAAATGATTGTCAAATTCGGTACCATGGTCACTTCTAATAGCTACTACTGAAGTATCTCTAGCATTGGTTACTTCTTTATGAAATTTCTTGAAAACTGAAAAAGCTTGATCCTTATGAGCTAAGAACATGACCCAAGTGTATCTAGAATAATCATCTACAATAACTAGACCATATTTATTTCCACCTAGGCTTGTTGTTCTAGTTGGTCCGAATAGGTCCATGTGTAGTAGTTCTAGAGGTCTAGAGGTAGAGACACAATTTATAGATTTAAAGGAGTTCCTTGATTGTTTGCCAAATTGACATGCTTCACATATTTTATTCTTTTCAAACTTTAATTGTGGCAAACCTATCACAGAATCTCTTTTAACTAGTTCAGATATTGTGTCCATGCTTGCATGACCTAACTTACGGTGCCATAACCAACTAGCATCATTATCCTTAGTTTCATTAACAACTAAACACGGGTTGTGTTTGGCAAGCTCCTCAAGGTCTACAACATACATATTTCCACGTCTTATTCCTTTAAAAACTAAGCTATTGTCATTTGGGTTTGTTATGATGCATAGTGATGGTTTAAACATAACATTATAACCTCTATCACATAATTGACTAATGCTTAATAAATTATGCTTAAGACCATCAACATATCGAACATTATCAATAAAAGTAGAAGGGGTAATTTGAACTTTACCTATACCAATGATGTGACCTTGGTTATTGTCTCCAAAAGTCACAGCACCTCCCTTCTTAGCTTCAAGGGTGAAGAATTGATCCTTGTCACCCGTCATGTGTCTTGAGCAGCCACTATCCAAGTACCAGCAATTTTTGTTGACCTTGGCTGCAAGACACTCCTACACAAGCAAATCATATAATCTTAGGTACCCAAGTTTTCTTGGATCCTTCATGGTTAGTCATGTTGGTTCCTTTTGGAACCCATACCCTTTTAATTTTTCTTTTTGTTTTTCCTTTTCTATAATTGCACACATTTTCTTTATGTCCTAAAGTTCCACAACAAAAACAGGTTATTTTCTTAGTTTTGCTTTCTCCTGCTTTAACAAAGAAGTTACTAAGAAGTTTTTGCTTATTTTTTGGTTTATATCCTAAACCTGCTCTATTGAATACCGCTCGTTGACTATTAAGTATCATATTCAATTTTTCTGAAATATATGTAAATTTTTCAACCAAGGGTTTGTATTTTTCAAGTTCTTTAGTTAGTGTTTGTTTTTCTGCTTTTAGATCATTTAGTTCTTTTGTGATACTCTCATTTATATGTTTATTATTTTTGGGTTCTAATGTTTCTTTGTTCAGCCTTTCATTTTCTTTAGTTAAGGTATTATTCTTTTGTACCAAGATTTGGTTGTTTGTTTTAAGTTCTGCATTCTCTTTGATAAGAACATCTTTATCCTTAACTAATGAATCATACTTACGGAGATGAGTTTGGTTAGTTACTTTTAGTTCTTTGTTTTTAACGTTTATTGTTTTGTATTCATCCATTAATTCATTGAAAGCATCATATAGTTCATCGAAAGTAAAATCTAAATGTGGTGCGGATGTTACCTCATTGTCATTGGCCATTAAGCAGAAATTGGCCTTTTCTTCTAGTTCCTCATCCGATGATGACAATGATGCGTCGGAGTCCGATAGGGTGGTGACAAGAGCTTTCTTCTTCTTGTACTTGCTCCCCTTCTTCAGTATGGGACACTCAGCTCTGATGTGCCCCGGCTTCTTGCACTCATAACACCCAATCCCCTCATTTTCCCTTTCCTTACCTTTATCCTTGCGATAGGAATTTGAGGGGCCTCTCCTTTGATGAAAGGTCTTCTTTTGGTTGATGAATTTTCTGAACTTGCGCACGAGAAGAGCCTCATCATCATCTCCCTCATGATCCTCTTCTTCACTGCTGCTACTGCAAGACAAGTCTTTATTAGTTGAAGTAGATTTAAGAGCTATTACCTTTTTCTTATGGGAGGACTCTTCTTCGTTGTGTTGCTTCATGGTTAGCTCGTGCGTCATTAGAGATCCAAGAAGCTCCTCAAGAGGAAGCTTGTTCAAATCCTTTGCTTCTTGGATTGCCGTCACTTTGGCTTCCCATGACCTTGGTAAGCAGCGAAGAATCTTCCTGACAAGATCACTGTTAGTATAGTTTTTGCCAAGGCTTTTTAGGCCATTAACAATGTCAGTAAATCTAGTAAACATGCATGTAATTGTTTCATTAGAATCCATCTTAAATAGTTCATACTTATGAACCAATATATTTATTTTGGATTCTTTGACTTGATTTGTGCCCTCATGGGTCACTTCAAGTCTATCCCAAATCTCTTTTGCAGAATTGCAAGTAGAGACTCTATTGAATTTATTCCTATCTAGTGCACAATAGAGCACATTCATTGCTTTGGCATTGAGTTGTGCCTTCCTAAAGTCATGGTCATCCCAATCCTTTTCTAGTTTGGGTACTGTGACACCCTCTACATGGATGGATGGGATGTATGGTCCATTCAATATGATGGTCCACATCTCATAATCTTGGGCTTGGATAAATATCCTCATCCTAGCCTTCCAATATGAGTAGTCGGATCCATTAAAGAATGGGGGTCTTTGGGTGGACTGACCCTCGATGTGGGAAGATCTAAATGGGGTTGTCATTTTGATCTTTGACTCTTAGGGTAGAAGAGTTTAGGCTCTGATACCACTTGTTGCCCAGATAGACAACCCAAGAGGGGGGGTGAATTTAGTTTTTAAAATAATTTGCAACTAAAATATTTGTGGAAGACTAATTAAGACTTTAGCAAGATGATTAGTTAGTTGCTATATGCTGTGAGTGAGATGAGAGTAAGAGAAAGAAACAAACAATCACAAACACAAGGTTTTTATAGTGGTTCGGAGCTAACCCTTGCTCCTACGTCCACTCCCCAAGTCTCACTTGGGAATTCATTATAACCCCCTAGATTACAGTCGGTTGTTTTACAAGCTCACAACCTAACTTGTTGTTTTACGAGCTCACAACGAACTCGGTCGGTTTTTCCTGGCTCACCGACTAGAACCACCCCGATTGTTTTTCCGGGATCACAATCGAACCCTTACACGTTGGTTTTAACCTAGGCTCACCAACCAACCTCTACACCCTTGATTCAATCCCCCGATTGAACCAAGCTAAGACAATATGCTAATAATGAGGACAAACAGAAAAACAGAGCTTCTCAAAAGCAAATATACAGCAATATTAATAAAAGCAAAGTTAAGAGCCCTCAAACGCGTTTAAGTTGGAGAAGAGAAAGGGCTTCTTGAACTTCAGGTCTCCTCTTGAAATTCTGGACGACTTGAAGGCAGGAGGAGATCTCTTTCAATGTTGGAAAGATGTGGTTGGAAGGAGTTAATGGCGCTCTTCCCTCTTTTCGTTGAAAGACCACTTGCAGAGAATGAATGCTTGATCTTTTTGAATGGAATGGTAGTTCTCTGCCTTGCTACAGTCCTCTGTGGCTATTTAACCCATCCCCCACGGAAACTAGCCGTTAGACACCTTTTTCTGCCCGTTCTGCACACTCTGCACAACCTGACAATATGTCCGTTGGGGGTCGGAGTCGACTCGCGCGATCTGGAGTCGACTCGGCTGTAGCGAGAGTCGACTCATGCTTTTCTGGAGTCGGCTCGGCAACTGTTCCGGATTTGAATTAAAGTGACCTCCTCGACTGGGAGTCGACTCGACTTAACCTGGAGTCGACTCGCCAACTTCTGGAGCTGACTTGGCATTCTCAGAGTCGGCTCATCCCATGAAGTCCATGGAGCTAATTTTCAACTTGGCCCACTCGAGTCGACTCGACAGTCCTGGGAGTCGACTCGGCGCTCAGAGCCCGAACTTCCGATCTTCTGCCATTCGCCTCGTCCAGTCTTGGAGTCGACTCGGACTGTTCCGGAGTCGACTCGGCTCTCAGTTTCCGAAACATACCCTTCTGCCTTGGAGTCGACTCGAGCTGTCTGGGAGTCGACTCGGCTCTCAGAGACAATAATTTGGTCTTCTGTCTTTTTGGGATCGCGCTGTCTCGGAGTCGACTCGCGCATTGCGGGAGTCGACTCGAATCTCAGAGTCCGAAAACTGCTCTCTGACTTTTGCCTTGTGAACCACTGAGAGTCGACTCTCGCTTTCTTTGGAGTCGACCTGCCAACCATCGGAGTCGACTCGCGTTCCACAGGAGTTGACTCGAATCTCAGGGTCGAAAATCGCTCTCTGACTTTTCTGTCTGTAACTCCTTGGAGTCGACTCATATTACTCCGGAGTCGACTCGGTAAGCATCGGAGTCGACTCGCGCACTTCAGGAGTCGACTCGCTGACAGATTTTGAGTTGATGCTTTCTGTTCGTCTGTCTGTTCTCAGTCGGAGTCGACTCATAATGATCCGGAGTCGACTCAAGCCCGTGCTAGTGATTCTGATATGCTTGGAGTCGACTCGTAATATTCTGGAGTCGACTCGAGTCTCAGACTTTGGTTCAAATTGACTTCTTAACTTATCCAAACTATCTTGAACCAAATCTAGAGACACTTAGATAAGATTTTCACTGAAACACTCAATTGAATTCATTAGTAAACAAAAGATATACTCAAATGCTTTGAGCTCATCAAAATCAAATAGGGTTTTAATCAATCACTCCACACTTTTGATACTAGTTTCCGGCAGCAGAAAATTTTAGAGGTATCCACTTGTTTGAAAGATCTAAATTGTTTTTTTCTTGGTACATAGCTATTTTCTGATAATTCATTAAGATCAAGCTCTAGACCGATGACATTTTACAACTGTTCTCCTTCTTGGGTGGATGTTATATCAGTTAAGGCTGGTTTGGTTATTTTTTATTTTTTTCTGATGTGGCATTTAGGTCTTATTTAAGTGAACGATTTGGATAATATTCTGCTAAGTTGTGAGTTAAAGTGTTGAATAAGAATAAACCTCAGGGGGTAAGCATAGGTTTTTCAAGCTATTGAATGTAAGTATAATTTATTTCTAATCTTAGAGAATTTTTTGTAATTTACAAATCACTCAGAGGCAATTTGACTTTTCACATAAGGTAAACGGATTCGCTAATACCATTAATTGAACTTGAGATAAGTATAGGTTCTACAAATTATTAGATGTAAGTGTAATAAATATAAACCTTAAGAAGATTTTTATAATTTACTTTTTATTCTATTAATATTAATAACTTTGTATTTTTTTCTTTTTGAAGAATTGCGTTGGAGCTATAATGGCATCCACGTTAATGCATGTTAGACAGATTCCATATTGTGAAAGAGCATAGACTCACACATAACATGGTAGCTGCTATTCATTCAATCTGCTACTTATATATATATATATATATATATATATATATATATAGGATGGGAAGCAACTGCAAATGATGCTAAAATTTTTCTAGTGCAAAACAATTCTAGAATGCCAACTTCCCTTGGCCCTTTGAAGTAATCTAGAATTATCTTATATTGTATTTGTTTAATGACTTGTATAAATAATGTGATTGTTGTTAATGACTTGCATAAATAATGTGATTGTTGATTCAGGGTAGACCAAAATGCCCGATTTTCTCTAACCATATTGTGGGGAGGGTTATTACATAAGTCATTATAGGGGATTGAGATGGAGTTCAGCTCAAATGGAGGAGCTATTTAATTACAGGCACTCATCTTTGAGCATTTTTTTTGGGAATTAATGGCCCAATTCTTAGTTCATACATAAATACCTCTTTATAAATTATGGATGCAGTGTTATATTGTGATTGTATGTTGTGCTATAGATAATTTTATTTATTTGGTAAATATGAGAGGGAAGATCATATAGTAGATGATGATGTAGAACTCCCATAAGAGATCCTTTATTTGGTAAATATGAGAGGGAAGATCATATAGTAGATGATGATGTAGAACTCCCATAAGGTGGAAACTCACTGGAGCAAGTTCAAATAAACATGATACCTAGCCATTTGCATTACATGGGCCAAGTTCAAGATAAAATATCATGACACGTGGGAAAGATAGAATATCCAAAACGAGGTTCTTTTTGATGTTTCACTTAGACTTATTTTAACTTATGTATCAACATATATAATGAAGCATAACTATATTGTATAATTAATTTTCAATGATAATAGATTTAATTAGTCTAATTACAAATCATATATGTGAACTTTATATGCATAATTGTATATTCAATGGTCATCGGTAAATGGATAATATTTATGAAATGATGGAGAAAATACATTTGCATTGAGTTTTCATTTTTCTGCTTACCTAACATGTTTTTCTATTTTTTATTATGAAAAAAATAAAAATAGCAATGACTACTAAGCATGTTTTTGTTTTCAAAAATCAGAAATAAAAAAATAAAAATGATGCCAAATGCGCCCTCCGGCCTAAAGGTCCGAGTCGGTTTGGATTAAAGATCCAGGTTAGGTTGGATTAAGTTCAGAGTTTAAATTAGCCACTTGGGGATCTGTGTCTGGTCGGGCTCAACACTTGGGTCCTAGATCGGGTCAGATTCTTGTCTCGGGCTCTATGTTTAAGAGTGGCAAAATATGACCCGATCCGCTAACCCGACTTGTGTTCGACCCGCCATAAACAGATTTAGGTTTGGCCTAAACAGGTTGATCCGTTAACATATTTATTAATTGAATCGGATACAGATTTTAGATATCTGATCCGTGTAATCCGTTTAACCCGTTTAACTGTTGGCTGATAAATAAGAGCCAGAATCCACAAAAGCCGAGGGCCGGCCCAACTCCCCGCCAGTCCGTTTTATATGCCTCGGCCCAACTCCCTGCCTCCGCCCAATTTTCAGCGCGTCCACGACGTCTCCTTAGTTAGGGACTTAGGGTTAGGGTTTGTCTATTCCCTCCCTCATTATCTCTCGAGTCTCCCCCCTCTCCTCTCCTCCGCATTCTTGGCCTCCCGAGCCCTCTCCTCCGGACCTCCGCCTCCGCCCTCTCCTCCCCCGTGCCGACAACGTCGGCCTCCCCGTCGACGGCGACCGCGGCGGCTCGACGGGTCCTGGGAACCAAGGTTGAACGGAAGAGCTCATAAAGAGGTCGGATCCTCTGCTCTACCGAGGTAAGAAAGATCCTCTTTTCTTCTTTCTTCCTTTGATCTTTCCTCTCTTCTTCTCTTTCTTTTTTATGTTCCTCCCTTCTTCTATTCTCTGTGGGGTTTATCCTAGCTTCTTCTTGTAGCTTCTTCTATTCTCTGTGGGGTCTGAAAGTTTGGCTCTGTTTCCTTCATTTATTTATTTTTATTTTTATTTTTCGTTTACAGATTTGAGTTTCGAATGCCTGGTATAAAATTGACAATTTTAGTGGTGTCTTTTTGGTTGTTCTTCAGTGCGGGGGAATATTATGGATGGCTTGTCTTTTTTTTTCTGTATTCTGCCGAAAAACATGATTGAAGAAGATGAACTTTCTACCCTTTGTTCTTTAGATCTAATAAATGATTATGGAAGTCTCTTTTTTCAAAGTTTTTTTTCCTGCCGGTAGTGTCAAGTTTGTGGAATTCTAATTGGAACATAAAAATATGTTTTTGGGCAAGGTAACAAATGAAACGTTGAAAGGCTTTATTGTTTCTTCCTTTCTCCTTCCAGGTTTTTCCCTTGAAGAAGCAAAAATGGTGAAGAAGAGCAAAAGTAACGTGCTGCATGGAAAAAGATTTAAAGTTTTTTCATTTCTTCTGTAAATTTGGACGAGTTCTAACGTTATTTTTTAATTCATAACTAAGAGAGTAAGAGTAAGAGGGTGCCTCTTAGGAAGAAGTACAAGATATTAAGGAAGGTGCGAGAACACCACAGGAAGAAGGCAAAGGAAGCAAAGAAGCTCGGACTGAACAAGAAACGGAAGGTCGAGAAGGACCCAGGCATCCCTAATGACTGGCCTTTCAAGGAACAGGAGCTCAAGGCACTCGAGGCCCGTAGAGCCCGTGCACTGGAGGAACTGGAGCAGAAAAAGGCTGCTAGAAAGGAAAGGGTATTTTTTTAGCCCTTTTGCTTTTAGTAGGTTTATTGCATTTGGTTTTCTGTCTTCTTGGTGCATCAAAAGAACTAGGCTGCATTGAATAATGCTACTATAATTGCTTCATTGTCTTCATACGTGAAGACCAGACATTCGTAGGAAGAGCTTTCCATGCCATTGCTTTCTTTAGTATTTATGATATTATCTACCTATGTTATGATGTCAAGGGAGATGATGTTCATGGTGCTATTTAAGTATACTGAAAGTTGTCATTTGTCTTTCATTGTCTTGATTCACGAGGGTGATATATTTTGTACTAAAATGCTATTTGTTCTTGATTGCATTGCGAAAACTCAAACGATTAGTTGTATCTCATAGTATTACCAATTTACCATGTCCATGACCATAACCATAACTACAACTATGAACCCTTATCCCAACTATTTGCATCTGGCAAATGTGTCATGGTAGTCCAAGCCTAAAGTACCTGAGGGTGATGTAAACTGTTTTCTTGGATTTTAGTTGCCTAAATGAGCTTCAAGGGAAGCGAGTGGGATATGAAAGGAGTATAGGACCAAAAAAGGGAATCTATGGATGAAGTTCTGTGTAAAGTACAAATTTCTGGATGTATGCATGCATAAACGCACTCACACCAAAAGACTTAAATAGCATTTTGCTGGCTTGAAATAAATCTTGGATGCAGTTATTGGTAGTTAGTCCTTGGATAAGACTGAACATTGAAGATGCACAGGTGGGGTTATGGTGTGCTAATAGCCTCTAGCTAGAGGGCTGTGTGAATCAATTTTGATTGCGGGAGAGGAAAATTTTTTCTGATCATTATCTCTGGGCTTGGAATATAGATAGTCATTTGTCTGAGGTCTTGAGAGGGTAAAATGTGGGCTCCTAGTGTGCATATATCTTTCATAATGTGACTTGAAGTTGGACTCGTCTCAGAAATATAAATCACCTGGAATTTTCCCTGCTTTCATTTTTCTGCTTTTGCAGGAGTGGGGAAATTTGAGATTGCACTGTTAACCAAAGCTTGATAATAATAAAGGAGATAGGTATATGATATTTAGAAAGAATGTTTTAAGTTGCTAAATTTTTTTTTGGAACTTACGGTTCACTCAATTTTATTTGCGGATTCTTGTTTTTGAGCAAGTAAAACCCATCTATGGATGGAAATGGAGGAAAAATGATGATATCCAGACGCATTTGGAATGATAGTCTTGTTGAAATCGAAAATAGACCTCTTTGGAGAGGCTTTTGTCCCTAGAGGATGTCATGCTCTACATTAATTAAAAGAGAGAAGTGCAGGTATGGTGTGTGCGCGTGTTGGGCTTAACAAAATTACTTTATCTAGATCTTGAAATGAAGTACCAGATGTGTTAAACCAGTTTCACTAGGCCAAGTACTATTAAATTAGTCTTTGGAGCACTTGACAGTGTTTTTTCTTTGTTTTTTTTTTCCACATTTGATACTTTCTGTTAGCTATATTCCTAAATTGGGTTTTTGTGTTCTAGAACATTGATACACTAGGATTCTATTTTGGTAGTCTTATCTTCAACGAGTGCATTCATATGTATATGTTCACAATTGAGCTGGCCATCAGATATGACAATTTTTCTTAATCTCACTTTGAGTGGTTGACATTTGCTTGATCACAGGCTAAGAAGAGAAAATTGGGTTTACTCGAGGATGATGATATGAGTCAATTGGCTTCCATGGCTGCTGCCAAAGACCTTGAGTTTGGAAATAGGAATACAACAGTAGAGGCTTCAGCTGTAGCTAAAAGCCATGGTAATTGATATTAAAGGAACAGTATGAAACAAAGTATTCTTGTCTTTTTATGCCTCATGCATATTTGATCAACATTATTTAACATTCTGAATTAACAAGAATTTTGATTGATATCACAGACCATTCTGAAAGATCGTTCTACAAGGAGCTGGTTAAAGTCATAGAAGCATCAGATGTAATTTTGGAGGTTCTTGATGCACGGGATCCCCTTGGTACTCGCTGCTTCAACATGGAAAAGATGATATTGAAGGTGGATCCAAATAAGCGTATTGTTTTGCTTCTGAACAAGATAGGTAACTATTTTAGTTTCTTTCATAATTGTATGTTGATTGGATATCATTTTATCTATTATAATGTCTAATACCTAAATATGATTTTGGTAGAAGTGAATGTGAATGCCGTCTCCTTATGGAATGATATTAAGATGATCATTGCTTGTATTCTTTCTTATGTCATAGATCTTGTTCCTCGGGAGGCAGTTGAAAAATGGCTCAAGTACCTTAGAGAAGAGTTACCTGCAGTGGCCTTTAAGTGTAGTACCCAAGAGCAGAGGTCAAATTTGGGGTGGAAATCTTCAAAGGCAGCAAAACCGAGCAACATTCTGCAAACAAGTGATTGCTTGGGAGCTGAAACTCTCATCAACTTGCTAAAGAATTATACAAGGAGCCATGAGGTAGCATCAAATTCTTTCTTTCCCTACTGAAATTATAGAATTTAATATAAGTCTGGAAGCACCTGGTGACATAAATTTTATATGTGTCTGAATAAAATTTTTAAGTTTACAGCTTCTAAAATCGACATTATGATTCTTGGACGATTTTGTTTGTCTTGTAGACATCGTGGCCATTCAATGGATCATATTATGATTTAGTGTTGATTTTTTACGAACATATACTTATAAATAGCTTGTATTAGTTTTACTGACTCTATCACTGCCTGTTTGAATGAGTAGATATTTGACCAAATGGATTAGATTTGATGGACTACGGGATTATTGCCATTTAGTTTTCAATTTTGTAGAATTATATTTGTTACTGACACTAGACTAGACATTGATTTACTGGTGCAAATTGGTTCAGTGATTCAGGTGTTGGAGAAGAAACGGACTGCTTCTATCTAGAAAATCTATTTTTTGGCTTCAGGAAATCTTCCCTACCAAAAAGAAACATGCTCTCGACCAATATCTCATCATCTATTACATATGTTTTATCACTGTAATAATATAGTATAGAATTAGATTGTTATACAAATACTGGTCAAATTTTTGGACATGCTTATATCATCATAGATTTAATTGAAATTGTAACAGGTCTTGATCCTGCGAGTTTCATTTTTTCTTCCACTTTTTGTCTCTTGGTTGCTTTATTTTAATCTTGTCACTTAAATTTGACTGTGTTTTTTGAAAAAAAAATTCTTTATTATTATTATTATTTCTCTTTTTTTTGTTTGCTATCATGAAGAACACAATGTACATGTAAGGACATAGGTAATGTTCATAGCAAGGTTCGCCGTCTCGATACCAAACTCCGTACCAGTGCCACACTAGCACAATGTCGATAAGGTATGGTACGGAATTTTTTTGGCAACACACAGTACGCTACCTATTCCGAGTACCGATACCAAATCGGTATAGTACGATACGTCCTATACAGCCCGATTCGGCCTGGTACGGCATATCATGGTTCATAGACGTATATTCATTATGTCATAATTGAAAGTTCACCAGGAAAATGGTTTATTGTACATCCTTTTACCATTCTTGTTGATTAGATCTACTTTGTAATACCATGACCAACAAGTTTGATTCTGTTATTTTGTATTAGTTAGAGCTCAATTTTGTATGTTGGCCTAATTCATTGTTCGTTGTTTTGTTAGGTAAAATACTGGGTGGGTTTTTAGTGGATGGTTGAGACCTGAACCCCTTTATGCTAATTTCTTCTTTGTTCTGAAGATAGTTCTTAATAATCTTAACGCTTTGTATGAAATAGCATAATAAAAAAAAGAAAGTATTCTCAATTTAATGTCTATTATGTAGTTGAGTAATTGACATTGGGGCACAACCAAGTCTATTCCCTCTCTATTGACTCTTTTTTTTATTGCTTTGTCCATTATGTGGTGCACATATTTTTATCTGTTGAATGTTTGATATTGAAATTATGTAGCATCATTATCATATAACTTCAACCATGATTGTAAATTTTAAACTGTTTGTTTAGGTTTTCAGTATGTGATGAAAGATCTGTGCTGTCATACAATGCTAACTGAACTGATTTGCTTTGGCAGCTCAAAGTATCAATTACTGTGGGAATTGTTGGTCTTCCTAATGTCGGTAAGAGTAGTCTGATCAACAGCTTGAAAAGATCTCATGTAGTCAATGTTGGTGCTACTCCAGGACTGACCAGATCAATGCAAGAAATTCAATTAGATAAGAAGGTGAAGCTTTTGGACAGCCCTGGAGTTGTAATGCTCAAGTCTGGTGATAGTGATGCATCTATAGCTCTTCGCAACTGCAAAAGAATTGAGAAGTTAGATGATCCAATCACTCCAGGTAATTATACATTTTTTAAAAAGAAATATGTAACTGTACTAGAATTTCATTTGCTCGATTGCATTTGATAATTCATTTTGTATTTTGAGAGTTAGTTTTTCATTTTTTTAATGCATGAAATAATGAAAAGTTGCCGTTGGGTAATCAGAATCAAGAATTGACAAACAATACAAGTGAGAATTGGACACATTTGCATTTGACTGTGATTGTTGCTCAATTCGAGGCTTGGTTATGCTCTGCTGATTACTTAAGGACTAATCATGGTGTTGGGTAGAGGTCTCCTTTAGTAGCTCAGCAGGGTCAAATAACAAACAAAGAAAAAAAAAACTAATGGGTTTGATTGCAGAGTATGGTTGCAGCAAAGTTCATTCATTCTTGTGTTCAAACTATAATATGCAATGGCATCCACATTTGTAAATTTATGAAATCCTATCAATCCCATTACTAGTGCTTAAGGCTGTGTTTGGATGCTGGCTAGCAATCCCATAAGTAATCCTTAAGGCTGTTTATGGATGCTGGTTAAATGGTGGATAACATAAAGTTATTCAGCTAACATCCAAACACACTCAAAAAGTGATGAATAAACTTATTCGATCAACAAGTGAAAAAAAGGTACCGACCAGGTTAAAATTATTTCAGGGGGGGAGCATGAAACAACTTTAACCACCCAAAGCTTTCTCTCTCCCTCTACCTTTTTCACTTTTCCTCAACTTTATCCCCGACTGTGGGAGCACCACCAAATAGCAAATAGAGTTATTTGCTGGTTAGCTGGTTAGGGGGTGAATACCAACGGTTAAAGTTATTCTAGGGGTGGTTAGCCATTCGACATCCAAATGCAGACTAAGATATGATTATTAAGCAAAACTGTCCTTTGATCGTCGACTCTTAAACTAACATCTCTTTGTAGTGACCATGGTGGCTTTGATCCAAATTTGCTCTTGAAACTAGGTTGGTTGATTGGAACTGTAAGTTTAAGCTGGAGATAACTTTCTATACTCTCTAACTTTTAAAATAATTGCCACTCTTTTTTGTTCAGGATTTAGTTTCTGACTATTAGAAACTTAGTTAATTTGGTCCTGTGAACTCCTGCAGTTAAGGAGATCCTCAAGCTTTGCCCGGCAGAAAGGTTGATATCCCTATATAAGTTGCCAAGCTTTATGTCAGTTGATGACTTTCTTCAGAAGGTGGCTACAATTAGGGGTAAGTTGAAAAAGGGTGGAATAGTTGACATTGAAGCTGCTGCAAGAATTGTGTTGCATGATTGGAATGAAGGTATGTGTTTCTTGTTTTAGCTTTTGAATTTATTTAATTTGTAATTCCCATTAATCTGACTTGCTATGATGTTTCAGGTAAAATTCCATATTACACACTGCCTCCTACAAGGGAACCAGGGGTGAATTTAGATTCAGTAATTGTTTCAGAATTTGGGAAGGAGTTTGATGTTGATGAAGTTTATAGGAGTGAGTCTTCATTCATTGGTAGCTTAGCATCAGTCGAGGATTATTCTCATGTTGAAGTTCCTCCGAGTCTTCCACTAAATTTTGATGAACAGATGCTAGAGGAGGTTTGTTTCTTCTTGTTTCCTACTATACTCTTCCCTCATTAAAGTTTTGCTTGTAAGCGTGACTTGCTAGTTAATTTACCTAACATTTGTTTTTCTCAAAAAAGAATGTATCAAACATTGACACTTTTTCATACCTGCCTCCAATCAACCTACTGTATTGTTCCATAGTTATGTCATGCTATCATTTTTTATCTCAAAACCTGAAATAGTTGTCTGCTTGTTGATGATTCTGTTCTTGTAGAATATACAGATATATTTTACTATAACTATAACCCAATGAGGTTTGAGTTTAAAATAAGGATCTTCTGAATGTTGATTGCTGAATTTTGCGAACTATGTTAAGGAAACTTGTTAGACATTAATACACCTTGGGAGAACCCAAAATCCTGCTAAAAGTTTATAAAGAAATCTTAAGCTGAATGTCTTTCACCCTGGAATTACCAAACCAATACAATGTTCTCATTTGTTTTCAAAATTTACTGTAGAATTTTATATGAACTTCAAACTGTTCTGATTAAGGTACGCCATCTTAGTATCGAGCTCTGTACCAGTGCCACCTAGTTACTATGTCGGTATGCCCCGTACCGTCCGGTTCGTTATGGTATTGGCGTACCTTGGTTTTGTTAGCTGCCAACATCTGGAGCCTCTGGGATGTTTGGTCATTAGAATTCCTCTCATGTTTGGTACAAGTGACAATCATCACCTTGTTAAGACCATCACTGTTACTAGGTGTATTACAGTTTTTCGTACAATGGAGTCTTCTCTTTTTTAGGAACAGTAGCACATCCTTTAGAGACAAGTTATGAGAAAAGAGCCAGTTACTATATACTGAGATAGTGCATAGAATCATAATGCATCTGGTCTTGTAGCAAACATCAACCTTCAGATGGTCTAAAAGAGTAGCAACAGTCTAGTAAATAAAGGTCATTTTACTATGTTAATGTAATCACATTACTAAGATTATAAGGGCAGCATTTTGATTCACAAATATTTGGGATTTTAGTGGAGTAAGGCAGGGATCAAGGTAGTTGTTTATTGGTGCATCCACTATAAAAGTGCGTTATCCCCCTTTTGTTTTCATTTTTTGTAAAGCATTGAATGACAGATGCAGACTTATGTACCATCCCCAAAATCTGCAGCCTTAAAAATTGCAATCTTATTTTGCTCCATGACCTTGGAGAATATATATTCTAATCTCATGTCCAGTTTAATTATGAAAACACTGATTAATGTATGAATAATTCATTCATACATCTTTGCCCTTCTGTATGTTTATTCTCACAAGCCAGATATATTTATAAATGCTCTCCTTTTTATCTTCGATCCCGGGACTACATCTTGTGCATTCTGTGTTCCTTGGATCTTCTGAAGGTTGAATTACCAGGTAAGATTTAGTGTTATGCTTTCAAAGATAGCATGTTCCATGATATTTTTAATTAGCCAGGATGCATAAACGTGATAGCAGTGCAGTAAATTCTTGTAATCAAGATAGAGCATATAATCTGTAACCTTTCTTTTTAAACTGAAGAGGGAACGACATTCATATTTGAGCATAGTTGACTGAGCTCAACTTTTTCAGGATGATGTAAAACAGAAGGAAATAGCTGAAAATGAAGACGAACCCATGGCAGATGATGGAAAAGACCCTGTAGAATCTAAACCCAGCACTGCTGGCAAACAAAACGAAAAGCTATATACTGCTGAAGGCATACTAAATCCGCACAAACTAAGAGCAGAGAAGAAGAGGAGGAAGGCCCAGAAATTAAACTTAATGAATGATATGGATGCTGATTATGACTTCAAGGTGGATTATCAGATGAGGGAGGTTGGCTCTGACGTGAATGCAGCTGGTGAGGATGAAAGTGATGGTGAAGATGATGCCAATGAGGAGGTGCCCTATGTCTGGTGTTGGTGTGGATGCCTGAGAAAGGTTGGAGACTTGCCGAGATGCCTGCGTCATTGTGAGTTTTGCTTTCTTGCCACCATGCAGAGGATCAGTAAACCATGCATTGCCCGCGCCTGTTATCAGAGCCTGCTGATCTGAAGCAATAGAAAGCAAATTACTGATCAAGAAGTAAATCAAGACAGTTGAGCAGGGTTTGGTGCCTGAACCAGTTTTGAGTTAATTCTAGTAATAATGGGATTATGATTGTAGTAAAAATGAGGAAGTAATCCAAGACTTGTGGATTTTTTTGGTTAATTCAAAAGAATGAAGAAGAGAATTCTGTTTATTTAACTGTACTTTTCTATTCCATCCCACATCATGCTTTTGACATATTCTGTCTGGTTGGTCTCCCAAGCTGGTTCTGTATTCTTACCAATACTGTAAGAAGGTAAGTCTCTTTTATTTGTTATTTATTTGGGGGATCTTGTAGTTGAATCCACCACAAATCACAACTTGTTTCCAGCATGTGGCCACATTAATGCCATTGTATTTTTAGTTAACAACTAAATCAAGCTACCCTCAGCATTTTTTTTGAGGGAGGGGTTCGGGAAAAAAAAGTTTGGAGACAAGCTCTGGTTTACAAAATCCAGTGAAAAAATAACCTGCATCCTGTGGCCTTCCAGTGAAGAGAATCAACCTTTACATTTTACTCTAGTTTTACAGGAGCCTTGGGGTGGATATCTGCATGCTTGATGACCACATCGACCATGTCTGGGTTACGAAATACGAAACTAGCTTGCTGTTTTTTGGCTAACATTCTGCATTGACATGCTTTTACCTAAATTTCTTAGTCACTACTAAGACCACATTTTATAATGCTTTAACATGATGGTTCATTTTAGCCGTACTAATTGAATTGAAATATTTCAACTAACTTATAATATTTGAATTACCAATTTTTCTTCTTTGATAGAAAAGTCGATAAAATACATACATTATATGGCACCAGACAACAACCCAACCGAGTTCTTCTTCTGTGTCTCCTAACACTCTGGAGAGTTTCTAAAAGAAGAGTATTGCTAACGGGACGACGGAACATAGCTGTGGGGAAACTCCTAACGGATAGTTTCCTGCCGGAGAACTGCCCGTCGGTGTCAACGCCGGACTAGGCGAAGTGGTCTCCGGCGTTGCGGGAGGCCGGTCGTCCATCCGGGTGGCGGGACTTGCGACGGAACCTAAGCTAACAGCTCGACGGACCCCACCATACTTACCGTCTTCTTCCTTGCAGGGCGCCCAATGGATCGGAGGGGGAAGCAATCGACGGGGACGGCAACGGAGGGAGCGGCAAGAGGCAATGGTAAGGGGTCTGGAGCCTGGACGAGGCCGGGGCCGTGGGTGACTCAATGGCCCACGGCCGCGGAAGTCGAGCGGCTGAGCCGCTGCTTCCCGGAGGTGTTGCATCCTCCGGAGGAGCCGATCGCGGCGGCCCGGCTCGAATGGGAAGGGCGGGCAGCGGTGGTCCGGAGTTTCGGCCGCCGTGTCCCAGCCGAGTGGGTGGCGAAGGAAGTCGCCGCTCGGACCAAGTTGACAGAGGTGGTGGCCGTCCCGCTTGCGGACGGCTACCTCGCCCTGAGGTTCCGGTCGATGGAGGACCGGGACCGGGCGTTGAGCGAGGGCCCATGGGTGGTGGCCGGGCAACTCCTCGCCATGACCCCATGGGTTCCGGATTTTGAACCCGGGGAGGAGGCCGTGCAGACGGCAATGGTGTGGCTCCGCCTGCCTCATCTGCCGCCGGAATATTGGTCGACGTCGACCATCTTCTTTATAGCCGCTCGGGCGGGCCGGCCGGTAGCTGTGGACAGTTTCACAGAACAGCGGCAGGCGATGGGATACGCCCGGGTGAGGGTGGTGGTTGACACCACCAAACCATTGCTGCCGGGAGTGCTGATCCAGGGGAAGACGAAGGTGAGATGGCAGCCCTTCGTCTTCGAAAATGCCCCGGTGTGCTCTCGGTGTGGGCGTATGGGCCACCAGGTAGCGGCTTGCCGCTCTCCGGCGACCACTAGCGCTGAGGGGGGCTCGGGTTCGGCTTCGGCCTCTGCGGCGGCGGTGGACCCGGGGGGCGGGCCTGCCCAGCCAGCTCCGGGCGTCGGGGAGAACGTACAGGGACCGATCTACGGTCCCTGGATGGTGGCGACACGGCAGCGAATCCCGCGGGAGAATCGGCCGCCGTGGCCGGGGAAGACGACTGAGGCGCACTCGGGGCCCGGGTTGTCCTCGACTCGGCCGCTGTCTCCGGCGGCTCGACCAACTATGCTGGTGTCCCCGGCGGACACCGATGGCTGGCAGAAGCCGGCGAAGGTGGCTCGCCGCCGGTCCCCGCTAGCCGTTGGGGGGGACGGCCACCCGGATACATCCCTCGGCCCCCTCCTGGTGGACTCGGCCGATGACCTCCTGGCCGAGTCTGGGGACCCGGGGCTGAGTCGACGACTCGGCAAAGCCCCGATCGGGGCTGATCCTGAGCCCAGCAGGGCGGCCGCGGCCCGGGCCAAAACCCAGAAGCGGCCCAGGCCGCAGGCGGGCCTTGGCCCACTTGGGGGTACCGGGCGGGGGGCCCAGCTGGCCCTTGTACCTATGGGCCGAGGGAACCCAACCGGGCCCCCCCAGCGCAGCCGGGCCCACGAGGCCGGGCGCCGGGGTCGCAGGCCGGTGGGGGCGGGCCGAGGCGCGATCCGCGACGCGGGCGTGGCCCACGCGGTCGGCGCAACCCGCGCTGTTGGCGTGCTTTGCGCCAGCAGCGCGCCGGGTTCTGGGGACGCGCCGGGCGCGCTGAAAGCGCCCGGTGCTGGGGTTGAGCGGGCCCAGGATACGCTGGGCCCGTGCGATGATGCGCGCGACCGATGGGCCGCGCGGTCTGCTGGGGAATCGCGGGCGCTGGGCCCTCAGGCCCAGCCCGCGGTTGGCTCTTTGGGCCACGCCATATTAGGCCCACAGGCCCACTCAGATACGGGCCTGGGGGGTCAGACTGGACTTGCGCTGCAGGGCCAGAGCGAGGAACCAGCTGGGCCTTTTCGGTTTAGGCGTCCTCATCAGGGAGCAGATTTGGAGATGGGTCCCCCCGCACACGACGATCATGCTCTTCTCACCTTGGGTGTGACGAGTGGGGTTCCGCCTGGGGACGTGCGGGTGGGCACTGACCATGATGGAGTCTTTCGGTTTGGCCCTTGGCCTCTGGTTGGAGATGAGCAGCGGGAGGATGCATCCAGTGGGAGCGGGGCCAGGGACCACATCGTGCCGCTCTCGCAGGGGTGTCAGGCCGAACCGATGGTGACGGGAGGGGGCACGGACCACACGATTGCTGTGCAACGTATTAGGTCGGCAGTCATGCAGGTCGTATCTGCTGAGCAGCGGGAGGGCCCAGGTAGCACGCTTGAGGCTGGCCCCGCGGCCCAGGGGGAGGATGGGTCAGAGGCCGACTACGTGGACTGTGATCCATGAGGATCCTAGCCTGGAATTGTAGGGGGGCGGCCAAGCCGTCCTTCATGTCATCCTTCAAACGGTTAGTGCAAGTTCATTGTCCGGAGATCTGCTTCATCAGCGAGACCCGGCTATCTGGTGAGGGGCTTGTACGCTTGAGACGGTGCTTAGGGAGGGACTGGGAGTCATACGCAGTCGATTCCCGAGGGCTGTCGGGAGGTATCCTGCTACTGTGGAGGCGAGGGGTGGCGACCTTTGATGTCTTCCACAACTGCCCCCAACAGGTAGTTATGGTTGTTTCGGCACCGGATGTTGCCCCATGGGTTTTGCGTGGGGTGTATGCGAGCACGGATTATAGGGTCAGGAGAGTCCTCTGGCAGGAGATTACCAGCCTTACAGCCCAGGGTGTCCCGACAGTTGTAGTTGGCGACTTTAATTGCATATTGAGTTCGAGCGACAAGAGGGGCGGGGCAGCCTTTATGGATAAAGCGGACAGGAGGGAGTTTCGCGATTTTGTGTCGCGTACGGGCCTAGTGGACTTAGGGTTCTCTGGACCTCAGTTTACTTGGTGCAATAATCAGCTCGGCAGTGCTAGGGTTTGGGAGCGTCTAGATAGGGCCTTTGCGTCCCCGGACTGGATCCTCCATTTTCCTACCTGCAGAGTTAGTCACCTACCTCGGATCGCCTCAGACCATTGCCCCCTGCTGATTTCCACATCATCGGGACCTAGTCATCATAGCCCCTTTCGCTTTGAGAAGGTTTGGCTATCATACCCCCAGTCCTGGGATATTGTCCGTGAGGCATGGCGCATCCCGGTGCGTGGAGACGCTATGCACCGGGTGTCGCGCAAACTAGAATTGGCCAAGAGGCGTCTTCGGCGGTGGAACCGTGAGACTGTGGGTAATATCTTCCGGAGAGTAGAGGGGGTAGAGACTGCGATCTCTGAATTGCAGCGGAAAGAAGATCTAGAAGGTGAGGTCTCGGTGGATGACATGGGTAATCTCCGGGGGCTTCTAGCAACCCACCACTCACTACTACGGCAGCACGAGATCTTCTGGCGACAGAAATCTCGAGTTCAGTGGGTACATGAGGGTGACCGCAATACTAGTTTCTTCCATCGGTCTACGATTATCCGGAGGCAGCGGAGCACTATCCACTCGCTGCGAGACGGGTCTGGACATCGGGTGGAAGGTGAGCCTGCCATTCGCCAGGTTTTATTGGACTTCTTCCATGATAGATGGACGGCAGATGAGGAGTCCGGCGATAGAGACCTGATGAGAGCACAAAAGTGTGATCTATACATCACTTAAATTAGTATTATTGCTAACAAATAATGATAAAATTGCCGCATTAATATTATATTTTTGTGAGGTGCAGGTGATCGGAAATCAAAGCTAAAATGCACATTAGGTTCAAAAAGATGCATCACTATAGGTGACCAGCCAACCGCATGGGTCGACCCCAGTTGCACACTAGGAGGAGGTCAAGTTCAGCCGTCTACTTCGTCGCAGCTTCAGTCTTCTGCAAGCCGGCATCTATTCAACGTCTCCGTCTGCGTGGAAGAAATGAGCATTCTCTTCTTTCCCCCATTTCAAAGGCTTTTGGAGTTCATCCCAGCCGTCACTCCCGGCGTCCGTGATCAACCCCCTCAGATTGTGTCCGTGCAATTCCCAGCATGCCACGTCCGTGAACCAGAATCTCCCAAGATTCAGCCTCCGTCTTCCTCGCAGTCCACCTCTTCCGGATTAAGCAAGCGATCGCGATCCACCCAGCCGTCCACGTTCGAGAATCTCCCAAGCTTGCATCCACATCTCAGCCCCCAGCAAAGAACCAGCTTCTAAGCCCGTGATTTCAGCATCCATGATCACGCCCCGTCCGCAACCTCCCGCGAAGCATTCTTCCATGATCCCGTCCGACGAATCATCCCGAATCTCCCGAGATCCCAGCTTCGGTGATTAGGTCCCCGTGTCCACACCTCTTCCTCCCAGCCGTCCGCGTGCAAATCTTCCGCGAAGATCCCGCATCCACAGCACAAATCCAGCTCCTCCCAGATCCCGCAAGCGTCCGCTCTCCACGCGTCCGATCCCTCCGGAGCCAGCATCCCGTGGGATCAGGGACCTATCGCAGCAATAAAGAGGACTCTCTCAGCTGGGAAGAGGGGAGTTCATTCGGGAAGGAAAACAGAGGAGCCGGCCCTAGCATTTTGAAAGAAAAAAAAAAAGAGAGGAGGAAGAAACAGGGGATGTCCTGTTCTTCCGAAAAGAAAAGAAAAAAAAAGGAGGGAGGGGCTAATGTTTTAATGGAGGGCTGAATCCTTCGGTGAAGGGTGATGGGAGAACCCTTGACTTATTACTTTCTTGAAGTAAACTCTGAACTTTGGTTTTAATGGATTTACATCTTTTCATATGTTCTGATTCTCTCATTTTTTTTTATTAGATAGATTCATCATGTTTTATATTTATTGATGCATGGATTGCTCTGATATTTGATTTGTCGTAGACATAACTGGCACGATGAATGCTTAGACATTGAGTTCATGTATTCAAAAGATATATTTCATGATTGGAACTATTTTATTTATTTGATCCTTGATCGAGAATTACCAAGTTTATTTCTTGAACGCAATATTGTCAAGGGGGATTCCGGATCCCTAACCATTTCTATTTGATTGAACTTAGTTTATTGATCTATTATTCTCTGCTTTTAATTTCTGAAAATCAAAACATAATTTTAATCCACAAATTTATTGAATTAATTAATCTAAAATTATATTAAATAATCTCTTATATATTCCGTTCCCTGAGGATTCGACCTCGGACTCCCGAGAATTTACTACTTGTGCGATTCTCCTGCACTTGGGAGAACAATTTTATTTTTGCATCAAGTTTTTGGCGCCGTTGCCGGGGAACGGATGATTTATTAGTATAATTTTAGATTTAATTTTTACTTTAGTAGTTAGTCTTTTTCTTTCGAAAAAAAAAAATTCTTTACTGCTGTTTTTTTTATTCCCTGCACAGTCTGCATCAAACTCTGATATCAAAGAAATTAACCGTCTGATTGAACTCAAATTTGGTCGTCCGCTGCAGGACCTGTATTTCTTTCATCTGAACGGTCTGATTGACATTCTGAAACTTTTAAGACTATCAGATTAATACGAAAACTTGCTGCTGTCTGTTTTGAATTTTCTGCATTTAATTGTTTTGAATCAGAATTTTATTGTTAACATATCTCATTAACCCTTGTTGCTAATTGAAAATTTAAAAAAAAAAGAAAAAACCTAAAATTTCAAATTTCAAATTTCAGAATTCAAATTTCAAACTTCAATTCATAAAATTTAAAAAAATAAATAATTTGCTTGATCACCTATTCAATGAAATTTAATGTCATGTCATAAAATATTAAAAAAAAAATCTCTTGATTGTTGCATATAGTATAAGGCATCAGCATAAAATATTCTAAGGGCTGAACTTATTTAAAAAGATAAGGTCGGGATTTCATCACTCGTCCTTAGCCCAAAAATCACCCCATTGCATAAATATCCTAAGCTTAATTAAAATCAACTAGACGTTGGCCCCTAAGGACATTCGAGCTCAATAGGACGAAGACCACCGAAAGTTGCACCAATTTCGCTCTGTGGCTTAGTTGATGTCTAGGCAAGCTTTGTCCCTATAAGGGAGACAGTTCATCTGTTCGAGGCAAGTGGGTTTTAAGTGGGACCTTTGCGAACGCATCGTGACCCCTCCACTTACCTGGGAGTTTACCTGGTCAACTCGGTTCATTAGACCGGATTGGAGGCTTAGGTGCCCTCTTCAAACCAGTTAGGAGCTGTCTAGAAATTTAGGAAAAACATTAGAAATTGAGGTGTAATGTTTAGTTGCATGTTTGATTGTGAATAGATTTTTGTCTTAGGGTGTAGTTTTAGGTTATCTTCAGTTGGTACTTACATTTATATTTATTTTTTTAAAAAAAACATAAAAAAAATTAAATTAATTAAATTTTGTATGCTAGGTTGGGATAGGGACGACACCGGTCGATTAAGTCGTACAACTTTAGATCATCCCTTAGGACACATCCTTGAAATTCCTTCGCATTATCTCACACCTTGTGAGATGGCAAATTTTCCTGATGATGTAGGAAGTCACCATGGTGATGAAGGTAGACCCCCAGTTATAACACTTCGACAATACTTACATCCCACTAGGACTAGTCAACCTTCATGCATGATTATTCCTGAAAATGTAGGACACTTTGAAATCAAACCAGGAGTAATTCAATTGCTGCCCAAGTATCATGGAATGGAATCTGAGAACCCTTATCTTCACCTTAAGGATTTTGAGGAAATTAGCATCACATTTAGAGTGCCAAATGTATCGGAAGATGTCCTTAAATTGACCTTGTTTCCTTTTTTCTTAAAGGATAAAGCCAAAACATGGCTGAACTCCTTAAGACCTAGATCGCTAGGAACATGGCATGATATGCAAAGAGAATTCTTGAAAAAATTCTTTCCCGCACAAAGGACTAACTTTTTAAAACGACACATTAGTAACTTCCAACAAAAAGACCATGAAACATTTTATGAATGCTGGGAGAGATTTAAAGATTTGCTTCTCTCTTGTCCTCATCATGGGTTTGAAACATGGAGAACCATTAGTTTCTTTTACGAAGGGTTGTCTCCACAGTTGAAACAATTTATAGAGACTATGTGCAATGGTCTATTTCTGGAAAAGCAACCCGATGAGGCATGGGACTATTTAGACTCTCTCGCAGAGACTGCACAATTATGGGATACAGGGGATAGAGTGAATAAACATTTGCCTAAGCCTACTAGCACTCCACACGGGGGCCTTTACAACCTTAGTACTCAGGATGATATTCAGGCTAAAATGGCAGCCCGTACTAGGAAGGTAGAGAAAATTGAACTTAGAAGGATTGAACCCGTCAAAACCGTAGAACATAACAGCGAGTGTTGTAGGATTTGCGAGATGCCTGGCCATCTCATCACTGATTGCCCCACAATACCCGCATTCAAAGAAGTCTTGCACGATCAGGCCAATGTTATGAATACCTATCAAAAATCTTTCAATAATCCTTTTTCGGGTACTTACAACCCTGGGTGGAAGAACCATCCAAATTTCAGGTGGAGGAATGACCAATCTCAACAAGTATATAACCCAACTCCTCCACCTCCGCAACCTAATTATATACACGCACCCCCTCAAAAATCCAGTCTCGAAGAAACTTTGCAATCTTTCATGCAAGGTCAAGCTAAAATCAATGATGAATTAAGAAATCAACTGACAACGCTGACCACTGCTTTAAGTGCTAAGAGAAAGGTAAGCTACCAGCTCAACCACAACCTAATCCTCAAGTCTATGGCGGTAGCAATGCATCATCATCAACTTTGCATAAAGAACAAGCAAAGAGTATAATAACTTTGCGAAGTGGAAAGATTATTGACCGACCAGTTCCAGAACAAACACAAGTCATACCTGATTCTGACCCTCCTAAGACAAAAGAAAAGGATAATAAAGAAACCGAAGCACCAACATCTACTGAAAAAATTGAATGTTCTTTTCCTGCACCATTTTCACAAAGATTAAAGCCCTTACAAAAGCTTGAACCAAACTCTGAAATTCTTGAGCTTTTTAAGCAAGTAAAAATCAATGTACCTCTTCTTGATGCAATCAAACAAGTGCCTTCCTATGCAAAATTTTTAAAAGATTTGTGCACTGTCAAGCGTCGTTTAAATGTCAAGAAGAAGGCATTTCTGGCTGAAAATGTGAGTGCAATTTTACAGCATAACATTCTTCCTAAATATAAGGATCCAGGTTGCCCAACTATCTCGTGCATCATTGGCAATTTTAGGATTGAGCGAGCATTGTTAGACTTAGGAGCGAGTGTGAACTTGTTGCCATATACGGTATATGAGCAACTCGGTTTGGGTGAGTTGAAGCCAACAACTGTGACCTTACAACTAGCTGACAGGTCAGTGAAAGTCCCTAGAGGGATTATCGAAGATGTGTTGGTCCAAGTAGACAAGTTCTATTTTCCCGTTGATTTTATCGTACTGGACACACATCCGGCTTCCAATTCACCATCTCAGATTCCGGTCATCTTAGGACGTCCATTCCTTGCAACTTCTAATGCATTGATCAATTGTAGGAATGGTGTCATGAAGCTTTCTTTTGGCAATATGACCTTGGAACTGAACGTCTTTAGTATAGGTAAACAACCCAGTGATCATGAAGAAAGTAAAGAAGTTGAATGGGTTGAAACTATTGCGGAAGAATATTTGTTAAAAGAAACATTTACTGAATCGGCCGACAATGGTTTGATAGATTGGTGTTCTGAAGGTACTGCTAATGATGTGGTCCCACCTGATTTAGATAATTCGGATGTTATGATGGTCAATGGGTGGAGACCGCGAATAGAGGAATTTGAACAGTTGCCACCTCGAAAAGCAAAGATAGTACCATCCCATGAACAAACACCTAAGCTCGAGTTGAAACCTTTACCGAAGGAACTCAAGTATGTCTTTCTTGGATCCGAGGACACATTTCCTATAATCATCTCATCTGATCTGGATCATGCCCAAGAAAGAAAATTACTTAGGGTTCTAAAGAATCATAAGGGAGCTTTAGGATGGTCTATTGCCGACTTGAAGGGGATTAGCCCTTTAATTTGCACGCACCGGATATATTTGGAGGACAATGCCAAAACCACAAGGCAAATGCAACGCAGGTTGAATCCTACGATGAGAGATGTGGTTAAAGCAGAAGTCCTCAAGTTGCTTGACGTGGGTATTATTTACCCAATTTTCGATAGCAAGTGGGCGAGTCCTACTCAAGTCGTGCCCAAGAAAGCAGGTCTGACGGTAGTCAAAAATGATCAGGGTGAACTAGTTCCAACTCGTGTTCCGACGAGTTGGCGCATGTGTGTTGACTACCGAAAATTGAATTTGGTCACTAGGAAAGATCACTTTCCCCTACCCTTCCTAGACCAAGTTTTGGAAAGAGTTGCAGGACACAAATTCTATTGTTTTCTCGATGGCTATTCCGGGTACTACCAAATCGAAATTTCACCTGAGGATCAAGAGAAGACTACCTTCACTTGTCCTTTTGGCACATTCGCTTTCCGTCGGATGCCATTCGGGTTGTGTAATGCACCTGCAACATTCCAAAGGTGTATGCTTAGCATTTTTGAAGAAATGAACGAGAAATTTTTAGAAGTGTTTATGGATGATTTCTCTATTTTTGGCGATTCTTTTGATGATTGTTTATTACATTTACAAGCAGTCTTAGCTCGATGCATGGAAAAGAATTTGATACTGAATTGGGAGAAATGCCATTTCATGGTGCCAAAGGGAATTGTCCTAGGACATATTGTTTCATCGAAGGGCATGGAAGTTGATAGAGCTAAGATTGACCTAATCGCCAAGCTACCTGCACCCAAGACGGTTAGAGATGTTAGATCATTTTTGGGTCATGCTGGATTTTATAGGAGGTTCATCAAGGACTTTAGTGTCATAGCTCGACCATTATGTAACCTCCTATCCCTTGATACACCGTTCAATTGGACTGAAACCTGTCAAGAGGCATTCGAAAAGTTGAAGTCTATGCTTAGCACTGCACCCATCGTGCGACCACCCGATTGGTCATTACCTTTTGAGATCATGTGCGATGCTAGTGACTATGCGATAGGAGCTGTCCTAGGACAACGCAAGGATAATAAGCCATATGTCATTTACTATGCAAGCAAAACTTTAAATGATGCTCAAATGAATTACACCACCACCGAAAAGGAATTGCTTGCAGTAGTATTTGCATTAGACAAATTTCGCTCTTATATCCTTGGTGCTCCTATTGTTATCTTTACGGATCATGCAGCGCTAAAATATTTACTGGATAAGAAAGAGGCTAAACCACGCTTAATACGATGGATACTTCTACTCCAAGAATTTGACATCACTATCAAAGATAAAAAGGAAGTAGAGAATGTGGTTGCTGACCATTTATCACGGCTAGTTGTTCATGATTTGGTGCCACAGTTGCCCATCAAGGACTCGTTCCCTGAAGAGCAATTGTTTGCACTTTCTACTATGCCATGGTATGCTGATATTGTAAACTTTCTTGTCACGAACCGGATGCCGGAGCATTGGGGATCGAATGATAAGAATAATTTCTTGCGTGAAGTAAGGAGTTATTATTATGATGCCCCTTATTTGTTCAAGTATTGCAATGATCAAATCTTTAGAAGATGCATTCCGGATCATGAGATACAAAGTGTACTCTCTTTCTGTCATGCCAATGCTTGCGGAGGACACTTTGCATCTAAGAAAACGGCAGCTAAGGTGTTGCAATGTGGTTTTTATTGGCCTACACTATTTAAAGATGCCCACGAGTTCTGTAGGACATGTGACCCATGTCAACGTGTTGGAAGTCTAACTCGTAGGCAAATGATGCCTCTTCAGCCCATTACTGCTATTGAAATTTTTGACATGTGGGGCATCGATTTCATGGGCCCATTCCCACCGTCTTTTGGATATGAGTACATTTTGGTTGGTGTTGAGTATGTGTCCAAATGGGTAGAAGCTGTGCCTTGTCGAACAAATGACCACAAACCAGTTTTAAAATTTCTTAAAGAAAACATATTTTCTAGATTTGGGATGCCCAAGGTTATAATTAGTGATGGGGGAAAATATTTCTGTAATAAGTCTTTTGAGATCCTATTACGAAAGTACGGTATCACTCATAGAATTGCAACTCCTTATCACCCGCAGACTAGTGGCCAAGTTGAGTTAGCTAATCGGGAGATTAAACGAATTTTAGAGAAAACGGTAAATCCATCATGCAAAGATTGGTCTTTAAAACTTTCTGACGCATTGTGGGCTTACCGTACTGCTTATAAAACTATTCTTGGTATGTCCCCGTATCGGCTAGTCTATGGAAAAGCATGTCATCTACCTGTTGAAATAGAGCATAAATCGTATTGGGCCATTAGAAAATTAGACTTTGAACTGTCAGATGCTGGTTTCGCTAGAAAATTACAATTAAGTGAATTGAATGAAATTCGTCGGGATGCGTATGACAATGCTAGACTCTGTAAAGAACGAATGAAAATTAGGCATGATAAATCAATTCTAAGAAAATCTTTTGAACCTGCACAAAAAGTTCTTTATTATGACTCCCGCTTACATCTGTTTCCTGGAAAGTTACGATCAAGATGGACAGGTCCTTTCATTATAAAAACTGTTTTTTCACATGGGGCAGTTGAAATTGAAAATCCACAGGATGGCACAATTTTTAAGGTAAATGGACAAAGATTAAAATTTTTTCTTGAGAATTTTGCAGATGAAGAGGACTCCTTTCCCTTGGAGGAGCCTTCTTATGACTGAGCATGACGGCCAAGGTATGTGTATATTAGTTAGAATTATTTTTTTTCTTTTATTTCTAGTTTTCTTCTTATTTTGTAGTTCTTCTTTTCTAGAAATCAACAGCTCAAGGTATTTTTATTCTCTCTATTATTTTCTCTATTGTCTCTCATATATAATTTTCTTGCATTCTTTTTTTTTACATTGAGGACAATGCAATGTTTAAGTTGGGGGAGGAAAATATTTTGATCAAAAAAAAAAAAAAAAACTTGTTTTTGCATTTGATTTATTCTATTGCTTTCTTTTCTGAGCAAATGCACATGTATTTTCATATTGAGTTTGTGCAACTATTAAGGCAAGGAACACATGCATACTATGACTGATCAGAGACCTATTATTAGATCCCCACACGTGTACTTAATGACAATAGGAAGGCCTCAGGAGTTCATATTTGTTAACTGCATTTTTGTTAGCCTTATCCGTAAAAGAAGTATGAATGTCCTTGTTTGTACTATAAGGTTCATGATTTAGTTTTCATATAAAAATAGAGGTTGAATATCCCGACTAGATTATTTAGGTGCCTTATGATCCGACCTTGGTTGACCTATAGTCACAATGCAGTCACATATATAATAAAAATATCTATATGGTTCAGTCTACCATCTCTTTTCTTGCATAAAAATAATAATAAAAAAAAATCCTTATGATGACAAGTCTGGCCTCGTGGCGTAGTCTGGTTCGAGTAATTAAGCCCGAGGGGTGTTTCACCTAATGTCTTGAGCCAACTGGATCGGGGGTCATTGGCTGAAAGCTCGCTACATGAACCTTACTAGAGCCTAATGGGGTTGGATAGCTGTAGTTGTCATGTGTATTGAAAAAAAAAAAATGAAATAAAAATAAGCATGAATGAGTTGGTTAGGCTGAACCTAGTGACATGTGGTAATGGCTGGTTTGACTCCATTGTATTGGACCTCTGTGTACCCGGGTTGTTTAGTTGAGATTGATAGCTCTTTCTTTACATGCAAACCATTCTAGACAAATTTAGACAACATGTGATATTCTGAAAATTTGATGGATCAGGTTCTAACAAATTGTAGAAAATACTTGTGAACTTGAGTAGTGCACCTAAAACTCAGGCGGTACCCTGTTGTGGTGGAGATATTAGTACTCTGAGAAAGTCATGCTATTTTATGCACACTACATTTTCATATTTTCTTGCCTTGACAGTTGCCATGCTTGAAAATATATATCAATTAATTACATGTGTATTAGCTTAAGATTTATTTCATATTTTTATTAGAATCTCATGTCATATAATTCATGATGTTTGTGGGTAACATCTCTGAAAATCCTCACGAGACAACACTCGTCCACTAGGGTAACCTAGGGGTTTAACGGCTTGTTGCACGTGCTAAGTGCAATCGTGATTCCTACAAAAGTGAGTACATATCTTAGTTTTATATCTTCAGCTTCAATAAAAAGTCATAGGTTAAACCATACCTTTTGCACTCTCATTCTATTATCTGCTCATTAATTGCTAGAGACTAGCAATAAGCTAGTTGGGGGGTGTGATGAGAGCACAAAAGTGTGATCTATACATCACTTAAATTAGTATTATTGCTAACAAATAATGATAAAATTGCCGCATTAATATTATATTTTTGTGAGGTGCAGGTGATCGGAAATCAAAGCTAAAATGCACATTGGGTTCAAAAAGATGCATCACTATAGGTGACCAGCCAACCGCATGGGTCGACCCCAGTTGCACACTAGGAGGAGGTCAAGTTCAGCCGTCTACTTCGTCGCAGCTTCAGTCTTCTGCAAGCCGGCATCTATTCAATGTCTCCGTCTGCGTGGAAGAAATGAGCATTCTCTTCTTTCCCCCATTTCAAAGGCTTTTGGAGTTCATCCCAGCCGTCACTCCCAGCGTCCGTGATCAACCCCCTCAGATTGTGTCCGTGCAATTCCCAGCATGCCACGTCCGTGAACCAGAATCTCCCAAGATTCAGCCTCCGTCTTCCTCGCAGTCCACCTCTTCCGGATTAAGCAAGCGATCGCGATCCACCCAGCCGTCCACGTTCGAGAATCTCCCAAGCTTGCATCCACATCTCAGCCCCCAGCAAAGAACCAGCTTCTAAGCCCGTGATTTCAGCATCCGTGATCACGCCCCGTCCGCAACCTCCCGCGAAGCATTCTTCCATGATCCCGTCCGACGAATCATCCCGAATCTCCCGAGATCCCAGCTTCGGTGATTAGGTCCCCGCATCTACACCTCTTCCTCCCAGCCGTCCGCGTGCAAATCTTCCGCGAAGATCCCGCATCCACAGCACAAATCCAGCTCCTCCCAGATCCCGCAAGCGTCCGCTCTCCACGCGTCCGATCCCTCCGGAGCCAGCATCCCGTGGGATCAGGGACCTATCGCAGCAATAAAGAGGACTCTCTCGGCTGGGAAGAGGGGAGTTCATTCGGGAAGGAAAACAGAGGAGCCGGCCCTAGCATTTTGAAAGAAAAAAAAAAGAGAGGAGGAAGAAACAGGGGATGTCCTGTTCTTCCGAAAAGAAAAGAAAAAAAAAAAGGAGGGAGGGGCTAATGTTTTAATGGAGGGCTGAATCCTTCGGTGAAGGGTGATGGGAGAATCCTTGACTTGTTACTTTCTTGAAGTAAACTCTGAACTTTGGTTTTAATGGATTTACATCTTTTCATATGTTCTGATTCTCTCATTTTTTTTATTAGATAGATTCATCATGTTTTATATTTATTGATGCATGGATTGCTCTGATATTTGATTTGTCGTAGACATAACTGGCACGATGAATGCTTAGACATTGAGTTCATGTATTCAAAAGATATATTTCATGATTGGAACTATTTTATTTATTTGATCCTTGATCGAGAATTACCAAGTTTATTTCTTGAACGCAATATTGTCAAGGGGGATTCCTGATCCCTAACCATTTCTATTTGATTGAACTTAGTTTATTGATCTATTATTCTCTGCTTTTAATTTATGAAAATCAAAACATAATTTTAATCCACAAATTTATTGAATTAATTAATCTAAAATTATATTAAATAATCTCTTATATATTCCGTTCCCTGAGGATTCGACCTCGGACTCCCGAGAATTTACTACTTGTGCGATTCTCCTGCACTTGGGAGAACAATTTTATTTTTGCATCAAGACCATCCCATGAGGATGGATGCGAGAATCGAGGATACTGAGAACGCAGCCCTGGTCCGACCATTGTCCGCTCAGGAGGTTCAGGAGGCAGTCTGGGCTTTGGCTCCAGACAAGGCTCCGGGTCCGGACGGGTTCCCCCCGTTCTTTTTCTGACAGTATTGGGGTATCATTCGGACAGCAGTGGTAGAGGCTATTCAGTGCTTCTTCTCTCAGGAGAGGATGCCGGATGACTGGAAGGCTACCTTCATCACGCTCATTCCGAAGCGTCAGGAGGCGGCGGAGCCCGGCCATTTCAGACCCATTAGTTTGTGCACAACCTTGTATAAGGTTGTGGCCAGAATAATGGTCCGTAGGATGAAGCCCTTACTGCCTGGCATTATCAGTCAGGAGCAGGGGGCTTTTATAGCTGGCAAAAACATCTCCCATAATGTTCTGTTGGCCCAGGAGATGATGTGGGATCTGCAGCGAGCATCGAAGCGACGTAGCTTGATGGCTATTAAGCTGGATATGGAGAGAGCTTACGACAGGATCAGATGGAGATTTCTTCAGCAGGTACTCGAGGCGTACGGCTTCCACAGACAGTGGATCGGTTGGATCATGGGGTGTGTCGGGGGGCCAAGGTTTTCTATCTTGGTCAACGGCACACCTTCCCCTTTCTTCGAGTCCACCATGGGGCTGCGCCAGGGATGCCCTCTATCGCCTTATTTGTTTATTCTTTGTGCTGACATTTTGTCTCGTGATTTGCAGAGGGTGTGTGCCCGTAGAGAGCTCGAGGCCTATGTCCCCGCCCCGGGGGCTAGTCCTCTTTCCCACTTACTTTTCGCTGATGATTGCCTTCTTTTGGCCAGGGCGCGGGTTTCTGATGCACGGGTCCTTCGGAGGGTAGTGGCGGACTATTGCGCGGCGTCAGGTCAGAGAGTTAATTTCCACAAGTCAGCAGTCCACTTCAGCCCGAGCACGGAGAGCAGGGTCAGACAGGAGATCCGAGGGATTCTATAGATACCTCAGCAGGAGGAGACATTGACCTACCTGGGAGTTCCTATCACAGGCCGCAGACTGCGGGTGGCAGAGTGCTCCTACCTAGTGCAGCGGGTGGAGAGTAAGTTGGAGGGATGGAGAGCGGCCTCCCTGTCTATGATGGGGAGACTGACCTTGATCAGATCAGTGTTGGGGTCCATGCCAGTATACCTTATGGCCAACACCGTGGTTCCGAAGACGACCTTGCTGAGGGTCGAGCGACTGCTGCGATGTTTTCTGTGGGGGTCATACGGCGGAGGCCACGGGGTGCACTTGGTGGCCTGGGAGCATGTCTGCCGGCCTACCAGTGAGGGTGGCCTCGGGGTGCAGTCCCTACTGGAGCGGCGCGAGCTTTTCATTGCTCGGCATGCAGCTCGGTTCTTGTTATAGCCACACGGGCTGTGGAGTCAGGTGATGGCGGCCAGATATGGCCGTGGGGGCTCAGAGGCGGCACGGAGAGCGCGACGAGTCTCCTTTATGTGGCGTGAGATTGGGAGGTATTTGCCGACGGTGTCAGCAAATACCAGGTGGCTGATTGGCGATGGGCGGAGTATTGATATGACTGCGGACCCATGGGTGGATACTGTTCCACTGAGGTGCTGGCCGACCATGATCGATGCTGAGGCAGTGGAGGGGTTGCGGGTCTCCAATCTTCTTGCCCCAGGAGAGTCAGCATGGGATGACGCTAGGCTATGTCAGCTGTTCGGAGGATATCTAGCTGAGAGGATCCGGTCCCTTCCGGTGCCAGGTTGCGGGGGGCCTGATGTCAGGGTTTGGGGCACCTCTTGCCGGTCCAGTGTCAGTCTGGGAGACCTCGCCGATGTTATCCTGCAGGAGCATGAGCCGGGGCAGGACTATGCTTGGATCTGGAGGTCTGGGCTTCACCCGAGGGCGGCACTCTTCTTATGGAAGGTGGCATGGGACCGCCTTCCGACGAGAGCAGTGCTGAGCAGGCGAGGTTGGGGGATCCCTGCGGAGTGCGGGACATGTAGTGTTGAGGAGTCGACCGACCACGTGCTCTTCCAGTGTACGTGGGCGAGGTCGGCATGGCTGTGGGCAGGGTTCCCGCAGGAGGTTTGGTGTGGGAGGCCTCAGTTTGTACAGATGATGCAGCAGTGGCTGGCCCGGCCTCGGACATGTCAGGAGGCTATTCGAGCGACCTGCACAGCACATCAGATCTGGCTGGCGAGGAACGCCCGCACCTTCGGTGAGCGCAGGGTGTCACCGAGGTTCGTTGCGGAGTTCGCGCGAGTCCAGGCATTGGAGATCAGACTTTCTTCAGATAGACCTCTGATAGCTCGGGACACCTGGGGTTCCCTCTCTGCTCTGGCAGCTCCTCAGCAGGTGTTTTTCACCTGGGAACCCCCACCCTCGAGCTTCCTCAAGGTCAACTTCGACGGATCGGTCATGTATGGAGGCGCGCGAGGAGGTGCGGGTTTTGTGATACGGGATCCGCACTCCAGAGTGATGGCAGCAGGAGGCTGTCAGTTTTTCGGTACGTCGGTTCCCGGGGCAGAGCTACGAGCCACCTGGGCAGGTCTTCGATATGCGAGGCAGGTACTGCAGGCTGGCGCGATTGTCTTGGAGGGCGACTCAGCCACAATTATCAGTTGGATCCAGGAGGAGCTGAGGGGTGGGGGCTCAGACCATCCCTTGGTTCGGGATATAGGGACGATGTGTGGGGTTGGGGTGGCCATCCAGGCCAAACATGTATTCAGAGAAGCTAATGGGGCAGCCGACTGGGTGGCTGCCTTCGCGGCTCTTCATTCAGGGTACACTTTTTGGGTGGGGGAGGGGGAGCTGCCACTGGCTCTCCGTGAGTTAGTCTTTTTTGACTTTATTGGGTGTATTCGTACACGTACTGTATGAAAACCCGTTTTTAGCCAAAAAAAAAAAAACCGAGTTCTTCTCGGTTAAGGCGGGAAGAAGAAGCAGCCTATGTAATATAACTTTTGCAACAGTTAAATTTAGCAAAACAAATCTACATGGCAACTAAAAGACATTTAACTTTGTAAATACTTTGTAAAAATAAGATACCTTATTAAAAAAAGAAATATATATATATATATATGGTGAAATTAAGGGCCATGCAACTATGGATCCAATGGCATTGCGAATCATCTTGTATAGTCCATGAATCCTAATCAAAGGCTTGTTACAAGCTCATACTGTACTAACAGATATCTCCTAAAATTGAGTTCCAAATACATCAATCCCCACCATCTTGGATGGATTTTTGCTTACTAGACTGCCTCGTGCTACATCAATTAAGTATGGCCATCTATAATTCTTTAGAATAACTTTATTTCTCTCCTATAAGTAGAATTTTCACTTTATCAGATATGACAAAAACCAAGTAGAAGACACCACATTTGTGAAAAAATATTATTTGTACAAACATAATAAAATAAAATAGATAAAAAGAAGTTTACAATGGTAAATTTACCTTGATAGTTCAAGCATGTTGTAGCCTTGCTCTCTACTCTCGATTCCTCTCTAATTAAATAAAGAAAATCGTAATATTAAAGTATATAGTACAATGCATTGAGAAGAATGTAAACTATGCTTGGAATAATATTTAAGAGTCATAATTGGGTTCTATAGAGCTTCTATTAGAGAATAAACTATGCATTAATAAGATAGATCTTAAATCTTCCTACCAAGCTTTCATCCTTTGAGAGTAACTAACTTAAATAATTACATTAGCCAACTATCAAACACCATTTCAGAAAACCATTGTATGAGGCCAAAAACCAACTGACTAAGATCAAACATATTTTCAGGCATTGATTTGATCACACTATCAAATGCCAAAAAAAAAGAAAAAAAATCATCAAAGTTACTTTTTCTCTGGTCTTTTGATGCTGACAACCAATTTAGTTTTTGACCTTTTCTTGATGTAAATATTGATCAAAGTGTAACCTACTTTGCTGTCACCCAACCAAATGAAACCAATTTTCTCTTAATAACAAAACCTAGCATAATGGGCCAAAGTTAATACCTATCTTACCCAATTATATTTTAGGTCTGATTATAGATTAAGTAAACTCACCAATAAATCTTGAAAACAATTGCAGTTCAGCAAGAATGAAAAAGGAGAAACATAAAATTGGCTATATTATCATTTGCAATGTGCTTCGAGGAACATATAACAGACCTAAGACCTAAAAAACAAACCAATGCCTCTGTCCATGTCCTCTTGATTGAGGTAACAAAAATTAGTGTTTAACAATTGCATGATAGCTAAGCAAAGATGATGATCAAGTCCCCAAGGAAAAATATGATATATAGAACATTTCACATTTTCTATGTTAAAAAAAGATGAAGCCACTGATTCTCGATAGCTATCTAAAAAATTATTAAAACACAAAAATAATTGGTATGCAAAAAATATAAACCATAAAGTTTCAAAAAAATGATAAAGAAACAATGCATGTTAAAATACAAAAGTTACCAGAGAAAAGTAAAAGAAGGTACAAGCAATCTCCAGACGCAGCTTTGGAATATGTGAAAGTCTTTTTTCAGTGACCATTTGAGTCCAGTTCACTGAGTTGCTAATAATTTTGGCAAGTTCGTGCTCTTTTTATTTAGATATAAAGTGAGTTAAGTTCCCTTTCCAATATTTCTTTACATATGTTCTTTCCTTTTCATTGATTCAGCATATTGACTATTTTTCATAAAAAAGCATTTGAAAAGTATCTAAAATGAAAGTTAACGTGAAAAAAAATAAAATGCTAGGTGTGATAACAGACATGCAAAACTGCTAAAATAATTTGGAGAATTCTATGGTTAATGTGAAAACATATGAACTGGAAAATGCTTTAGGGCACCATTCCATGCATATCAAAAGTTCATCAGCCCACACCCCTTGTTTGAAAACAAACCTATGAGTTGCACCAATCTTCTCTTGCCACGTGGCATGAAAAATATTTGTGTTCACACAATTGGAACCCCATAGGATTACTCATGTGAATTACCTAACAGATCTTATGAAGGCTGGAAATTGATGGAAGTTTTATGTCGTCCATGGAAAATGAGAGAAATAGTTGGGCTCAATTCTGTTAGAAAGCAGATGGCACCCATTCATGGGGTCATCTGAATTTCACTTATGCTCGCGTGGCATTAGTCTAAATGTCAGTGTAATATCATTAAAGTGTCAAATAAATCACTTGCAAAATGAAAGTTTGGCGGTAAATATTACATGAGGCAAAGTGCATATGAATTCATTCTGCCTTCCAATCCTAGTGACAAACGTCCACCAATATTATTGATGAGTAAATTTTATAGAATCTGTCAGTAATTCTTCGCCACAGCTTCCTATGGAGAAAGATCGAATCATATTTGATTCCTCTTTCTTTCTCATCCTTGTTAAGTTCATGTGGACCAATTAAATGCTTACTATGTTTTCTTTTGCAAGGACAAACTTGTAATTATATATCATACATACTATGAGGAACTGTACAAGTGTGTGTTTAGTACAATGAGTAAATCTTGGGTACAAAAACAAGAAATTCAAACATACATTTTCGCTAGTCCTTTTGGTTGAAGTCCTAGATTGTTACAAGTGATATTGGAGTGGACTAAGCTCATGACCCCTATATACTAAGGGATAGTGCAGCATGAGCTCATTTGAGTTGACCATTGACTAACCATAGCATTTATGATTGTGATACTTGTAAGTAAATTCGAATAAATTTGGACTCATAGTTTAGCGAGGACACTAGAGCTTAAGCAGAAAGAATATGTGAGGACGCACGCGGGAGAGTTTTTAATCTCACATCAACTATACAATAAGTAGATCTTGAGTACTTATACAAGATCATAAAAACTCAAGTAATACTTTCCAGCTAGTTTTTTTGGGATGAAGTCCCAGGTTATTACACCTATGGTTTTATTCGACTATGTTTTTGTGATCGTGAAATAGAGAGAGATAGATGGAGAGAGAATACTTATCACAAGGCATCTAAATGGCTTCCATGCCAACCATAATGGCTATTGTAACAATGCCCATTCTATTATCTATCGGAGTAAAAAATTATATATAATGGTTGTTAATCATCGTGCATTGAAGCTGCCACTATGGGGTTTTGAAAAACCTTTTAAGATGAAGGAGGTGCAAGTAAGCTTCCTCAAAGGATAGGGTTCTGAGTCAAGATCCTCTTCACTTCCATCTATCACAACGACCAATGTTCAAAAAATAAAAATCAAAATTTTGATCCAAATTACATATTTTTAAAACTAAACATGTATACATGGTGGTTTGAATAAAAGAAATGTTACATATTTCAATCATAAAATTTTCTAACATAACACATAACATGCTTTTATATAACACTTGACTGATAGAGGTACTTACCTAATTAAAGGAGCAACCGAGAAACCCTTCAACAAAATGCCTACTACACTATCACAATTCTAAATAACATAACATAGTATCGATTAGAACCATAGGAGACTAAAATTTAGGCTAGAATTCACAGGAATAATCATGAAATGATATTACATTATATCATTATAATATTATATTATGTAATATTATTTTATATAATAATAAATTATTACATTTTATTATATTATATATCATGTCTTATCATAGTATATTATGATACTATACTATATTGTATTATGTTATTATATTATAGTATATTAAAATATTTATTACATTATGGTACATTATATTGATAATAATATTATACTAAATAAAAAATATATTATTTATTATATTAATTTACAATATTATATTATATTATATTATATTATATTATATTATATTATAATAATATTATACTATATAGTAATATTTTAGTATGTAATAATATGTAATATTATAGTATATTATATTTTACTGTACAATATCTTGCAATATTTTTTTATTATTTTATTATACCAAAAATACTTTCTCATTTTGGTTATCAAACATAACTTAAAATTCTACAACACTTTAGAAATGTAGTTACGAAATAATGAATAGCTTTTTATAAAAGCTCTACTTTTCAAAACTCTACTTTGTATAAACTCCAAAAGCTCTACCACTAGCAGTAATCCCAAAGAGGGCTTAAGCCTCCTTGTGTCCTCCATCCAATACAATAAGATACTAATATTATTTATTGAGAATAAAAATTTAATCAATTATATATAAAGTGATATATATATAGACTCACACAATATATATATATATATATAATATTAACTATACCTATTAATATATTTTTAACATTCTACCCTAACGTGCATACTAAGTTAATTAACTTATGCGAATACATAAAATATCCGTTCAGACGAGGCTGGGTTTAGGCTTTTACTTAGATATATCATCCAACGTTTCAAGCCTTCCCTCCTTTCATGCAAAACCCTAGATCTCTACCTTAAGAAAGAGCAAAAAAAGGGATAGCTTAGATAGTGATCGAGCACGAAGAGAGAAAAAAGAGAGAAAACAAGAGATACGGTAAAGAATCTAGGAGGCGAAGATAAAAAAGAGAAGAGGATGGTTTACCTTTGAGGATGTAGGAGAGGGAGAGAGAGTCTCTGCATCCAAGGGAGAGCACAAAAGGCAAGAGAGAGATGGCATGGTAGGGCATAAGAAATAAAAAGATGGAGAGATAAACAAAAGGCGAGAGAGAGATAGATGGTGGCAGCTAGAAAGGGCATGCGAGAGATAGAAGAAGAGAAGAAAGAAAAAAATAATGCGAGAGAGCAACACAAGCATGTCTAGAGAAAATCATGTGGGATTTAGATTAACTTGGTGCGTTTAGGCTAGAGTTTAGGCCTTGATTGGGTTTAGATAATAAGAGAGATAAAGAGAAAGTAAGAAACAAAGGAATGAAAGAAGGAATCCGAGAGAAAGAAAGGAACGAAATCAAGCGAGAGATAGAGAGAGAGAGAGGACGCTATGCATGGGATACAAAGGTGTATTTGTAATCGTTGTGAACTGATCTCCTTTTTCCTTATCTTGTTCCTCTTTACATTTTTTTTGAAAAGAAAGAAAAAATTGGGAGTTACATTATGATGATAGTTGCTTGATGCAGCATTATTAAGGAAGAAAATGCTGATCTTCTTAGAAAGGATAACCTCCTTTTGTAGTAGTCCCAATTAATAGAAGTCTAGTGATCCAAGAAGCTGCAAAAGAGGACAAAAAGAAAGCTACTCCTAGGCCACCATGATGAAAAAGATGATGTCGTCATCTAATTTGACCTCTTTAACCTACCCTTTCCTTACTTTTATGGTGAGAGAAGAAAGTTATTATGGATTATAAATAAAAATAATATGGTTCTCAACTTCAACGGGTGTATATGTCAATTTATTAAAATCAGATTAAGGCATTCTGGAAGTAGTCATTTGGGCTTTGCCAATATCACTTGCCTTTTTCTTGGTATAAATATCACTTGCCTCTAAAGGCATGGCTACCTATAAAATCAATTCAAAGTAAAAGAAAGTTTTCTTGCATACAACCTTTTTTTTTTTCTTTGAGACAACTAAATTATACAACCCTAGAGTAGCTGCAACCAATGAAGTCGGAATATAAAAGATCATGAAATTGAGGAGTAGGGGTGGTAGAGTTCCACAAAACTGACCTGGTATGTCCAGCAATGTGAGAAGCCATCTAATTCACCATACCTTTTGCCTCTCTGTAAATATGGATAGCTTTGCATACAACTTTCGAAGTTATATTGAGTATACCTATATAAGGACCCCATGGGAACAAAACCCTATGGAGAATATAGGAGTTTCTAAATTTTGGATTATCTAAACGCCTACATAAGATAAGAAAAAACTTTATAAGCTACAAAAGAGGATAAAGAATATACAAATACTCTCTCTTAATGTTTAATTTCTCGCTTGATCTAAGATGCATGGCACATGGGGAAAGATATGAAGGTGATGGGGAGATTACTTTTTATTTTATATGGACCCACAATGAGCCTTTCAAATATAGAGCTACACGGATATATGGTTGGCCTCAGAACTTTTTCTATTATATATCATTTTTAGAAGATTATGGAAATATCAATATTTGTATGCATATATAATTGATAATTCTTGCTTGTTTGCTTGTTTATATATTTATAGTTAGGCTGAAAACCTAAATTATTTGGCTGGAGAATTTTGCAAATATTTGATTTTTATGTACCCATAATGTTTTTAAAGTTTTTTTATAATTTCACAAATTTGGTCAAAATGCGTTGTGGGTTTAAGAGAAACTCTTAGATGCCAGACAAGTTTAAATCTAAACTAGCTTCCTTAAAACCATTTTGTTTATAGTTTGCATTTTGCCTCTTCTCGAGGCAAAGGGAGTTTAGGGTTTTAGGTTTCTCCACTCCCTTTCCATCTTATTTGAACATATTTCATCTTTTTTCCTTTCTTTCTTCGACATAATTTGCACCATATTTGAATTGCTTCGATTTCTTGTTAAACTTGTTGAAATTTGGTCTAAAAATTGCTCAGGTTTAAAATTCTCCCATAGCCTATATAAATTGACCACCCAAATTGGATGCTTTAGCTTATAACCACTCAATACCCTACCTTCTTCAACTTCCTTAAACTTGAGCAATTAGATCCATTTTTGGTTTCTCTCCTTTATCATAATTGCCAAGGGGCATGATCTATCACAAAGCTTATTGCGCTATCCTCGATTGACTATTGGATAATTTTGAATTTATGATCCTAAGAACTCTCTAGAGGCCTAAATCTAAACCCTTCATTCAATTCACTCTCCTCTATAAATATCATACCCAAAAATATTAACATTTAGGAGGTATTCTTGAAAAAACTCTTACTCTTAGAATTCAGAAACTCTTTTAGAATCTGGATCTAAGATTAGAGCAGGGAGAAAGGACAGCTCCAATATGTGGAGACTTCTCCCTCTTGATCCCTTCTCCTAGCTAGATCGACCCAATTCCATCAAGATAGAGGCCTAACTTTAAGGTTCATTTATTCCAAGGAGTAGGGAGACATCAAAAGAGCTTAAGGGGGGCCTCCCAAAGAGTCCTCTCTATGAGGGCTTCAACATTAATTAGCAACCATATGACCTTCCCCTTTCCCATCTTCTTTATTTTTTTAAAAAAATCATGCATTTGGTGCTAAGTTCTTTACTTTCTTTTCTTTCAATTTTCTTAAGAATGGAGTTTGAATGGATGAGATAGAGTTAAAACCCTTTTAATCCCACTCCTCTAGGATATATATATATATATATATATATATATATATATATATATATATATATATATATATATATATCTCCAGAGATTAAGACCCTTGTCGAACATCAAGAATATGTGAGGAGGATATGTGCATTTGCTAAAATAATTAAGAGATTTCTACACGGATGGAAATATTTTCTAAAATAATTAAGAAATAGGCTTCCTAAAATAATTTTTTTTTTCTCTAAGAAATTCTAAATGTATGGCTTCAAATATTTTTCTCATATTTTTTTCTAAAATAATTAAAAAGATTTTAATGCATGGTGATATTTCTAACAACTTCTCATGCGTGAGGACTCTATGTGGGGATTCTAAATAGACGGCTTCAAATATTTCTTAAAATTTTTGTGCTTTCCTAAGATAATTTATGCATGGGGATAAATATTTTTTTTCAAAATAATTTCCACATGGGGACTACAAATAGATGCCTTTTATTACTTTATTTTTATAAAATAATTTTAGACATTTATAAACATATTACTAACATATTTAGATAATTTTAACATATATAAATATATTTAACATAATTAGATAGTTTTAACATATCTAGTTAACTTTTTAAAATATTTTTCAAGATATTTTAGACATATTTTCTATGATTTTTCGTTTAATTTTCTTGAATTTCAGAGGGAGGTTGATTTTTTAGTGCCTAGTGATATTTCTCCAGGCTTTCAATATGTGGAAAGTCTAAATTGATGGATTCAAATATTTTCTAAAACTATTTACATTTCTAAAGTAATTTATACATTTCCTAAATATGCCTCAGCAAAAATTAAATAAGAAGATGTTCTCCATTTTCTAAAATAATTAATAAGAGATTCTATGTTTCCTAAAATATTTAAGAAATTTCTGCATGGACAAAAATATTTTCTAAAATAATTAAGAATCGGGCATCCTAAAATAATTGTTTTCCTCTAAGAAATTTCTAAATGGATGGCTTCAAATAATTTTTTCTCATAATTTTGTCTAAATTATTAAGAAGATTTCAGTGCATGGTAATATTTCTAATGACTTTCAATACATAATAAATCTTCATAGGGACTCTAAGTGGACAACATCAAATATTTTTTAAAATTTTTGTACTTTCCTAAAATAATTTATACATGGAGATAATTAATTTTCTAAAGTAATTTCTATGTGGGGACTACAAATGGATTCCTTTCTATTATTGCATTTTCATAAAATAATTGTAGATATTTATAAATATATTCCTATCATATTTAGAAAACTTTAGAGTGTGTGCGCGTGCGCACGCGTGTGTATATATATATGTATATGTATGTGTATATATATATATATGTATGTGTATATATATATATATAACATACTTAGATAATTTTTAATATATCTAGCTTCAAATATTTTCTAATATTTCTATGGATTCCTAGAGTAATTATGCATAGGGACAATTTTTTTTAAAAAAACAATTTCTACATGGGGACTATAAATGGATGCCTTTCTATTATTTCATTTTCTAAAATAATTTACACATTTTTAAATATAATTCTGACACATTTAGATAACTTTGACATATATAGATATATTTGACAAACTTGGATAATTTTAACATATCCGTTTTTTTTTATTTTAATTTTTCTAGATGTTTTGGATAGTTTTGCTATAATTTCTCTTCTAATTTTTCTGAATTTTGTAGATTGGTTGAGTTTTCTCTCTCCCTTCCCTCTAATAGGTACATAGATATAAACTCAATATTCCCATGCTAGGCTATATTACTCATGTGTGACTACATGGACCTAAATGGGCAGGCTTTTGGAGAGCAAGATCCTGAATCAAATTATCTCAATAATGCATTAGTATATGTCATCAATCTCCAGATCCGTTGGTCGATTATTCTCTTATAAATTGGATCATAAAAGGTCAAGATTCGAGTAAAGAAGGAACTGGGCTAGAGAAATAATCCGGATATAGAAATTAAGCTAGGTTGGGTCAAGGAAGTCTAGAATTGGGCAAGCCATAAAGCCACTTACATGTGATCCAAGTGCTGACGGTCAACGAAGGAAGTGGGCCACCACCCTCCTACCTATTATTGCCCTACACTAGTAGATAGTGCACTCTTGCAAGGGATGCATGCATTTAGAAAGCCCTAAAGCACTAGTAGAAGGAATCAGCACGGATAAGCATACACCTCTTCCTTATCTTCTCTCTAGCAGAGTCTAAGGGAAGCCCTAAAGCCTCTGTCATCTATATAGAAAAGGGGAGGGGGTGTCCTACGATTGTTTATTCAGGATCTAATCCTACCACACATCAACAGAGAGAGTGAGGGAGGCGCAGTTAAAGGTTGAGGGCTTTTCCTTGTCCAAAAGCAAGAGAGAGAGAAAGAGAGAGAGAGAAAGCTTGTAAGACAAGACTTTCTTGCAGTGCATCCTCTTGGCTTGTAGCTAGTTGCCAGATACTCAAAACTAGGCGAAGCTCTAGATAGGCATACGAACTGAAGTGGCTGTAGATAGTGAATCTCAAAGAGTTGCATGCTTTCATATTCTCAGGATCTCCTATTCTTTCTCTATGCATGTAACCTATGTAATCATGGTGATTAAAAGTTTGATCCTAGCCCAACTTGGTAGTGAGACAGTTGTTAAGTTTACCTACAGCATTTGCTTTCTTTTCCTGACCTTGCATTGTGAAGGGCCTAACGTAAGAAATTTAGTTCAGTCATGTAACACTAAATGGAATTGTGAAAGGAGCTTATCATCTTTGGCGCTGGCTAATGACATATCAAAAAATTAAACTATCATCACCATGGTCTTTATTTGCATTAAAAGACAACAAGGCCCTTTGACCTATTTGGAATCCAAATGGGTCTCTTGTGTGTGCCAAATGGAAAACTAATGCAAGCACAAGAACATGAGCTAAATAGATATCCTAGGATAACGTTGAAATTGGTTGGAATTCACCATCAGAATGAGATCTTATTCATAATCAATGAAAATACAGTGTCAATTCGTAATCATGACTTGCTATATATATGAGATAACTAGAACAACTCCTAAACACCTGGCACACTCGTATCTAAGCCATCCCAGCTCAGCTCGAGGTATACCACATATGGATCTGTATTCAATCCAAACTTCGCTAGAAAAGCTTTCTTGGTTTAACTCAATCTCAATATATATTCTAGTATTGCACTAAAACTTTGTCTGGTTTTAACCATCGTAACGGTTAGACTAAAAAAATCTCAACAGAAAACTTGTAAGGAATCAAAATAAGCACCAAACAAGTATTAAACTGCCCCAAATGGGCAAGTAAATATGCCTTTGACAAGTTCCAAATCCAAGTAGGAACTTTTATTTGCGTCAGAAATGATAAGGCTACTGGAGGTAATTGCACCATAGCTGGGAGTCAATGACCAACATTTTACCAAGTAGAAAATATCCAGGATCATCATCATCAAAAAAAAAATGTAAAGGAAATCCAGCCGAAGCTCAATGCTCCTTATTGAAAGATTGCTCAGCTGCCTTACTTGATGTCACTTTCCAACATTAACATCATAGACCCTGAAAACAAGGGTCGAAGAACAACTCAAAGAACATTGTCAGCAATCTCAAACTAAACGGTTCATTTCAAGTTGAACAATCATTGATCCCCATAAACATCACCATTTATTTCAGTGTAATTTGAAGGCAGTGTGCCCGTCCGAAAACGACCCACTGCTGCTTCATGATCATGCTGAACACCAAAGCGAGCTCACCCGGGCCTACAAACACTCCTAATGACGGGCAACAGACTGAAGGCCTGATTAGCCTTTATAGAACATTAATATCTCGATTCTTTCTCAATTATAATCCATGTATTCCACACTCAGTTTAAAGCGAAGCTTTTTATCAATGAAACAGTGGAGAAAAAGAAAAAATATTACTGCACCATCCCTCTTAATACAATATATAAGCAAGTGGATCCTGGATCTCCGGTTAACAAGACATGCTATAATATATTTCGGCGAATGCCGGTCACCTACCAACCTTAAAAATTGTTATTGCCGGGAGGCCAGCCGCCTTGAGTCACTGTATCAGATCATTTAGAGAGGGGAGGGGGCTCGGTTGTGGCCGTCCTGTGCCGGTCGAGGAGCTCCCTTGCCAGGGCCTGCAGGTCCCCGCTGCCGCCTCCCGAGCTCTCGCCAAGGCTTCTGCTTCCAGGGCCGAGCTGCTGCCGGGGCTCCATGGCCCGCTGGTGCTGCTGCTGCTGCTGTTGAAGGGACCAGTGGGGCTGCACTTGAGGATCAAAAAGAGTGGAGAGGTCGACAGTGGCAGGGAGATTTGATGATGAAGGGAGGTTAGATATCGAGAAGGGGGGCGGTGCGGCGAGCTGCAGCGGAGGGGGCGGAGGCGGAGGGGATGGTAGCTCGAGTGTCGCGAGGTGGGCCTGCAAGTAGGACAGCTCCGCCTGTAGGTTCACCACCTGCTCGTCATCACCAAAATTGGATGCGGCAGATCAATACAACAGATCAAAACGATGGGCTGGCCACTCCAAAGAAAGAAGCACATGAAAGGAAGGAGGTTTCGATTGATCTCAGCGCTAGCTCACGTTGGTTGGAAGGTGAGAATGATTGTATGTAGCCAAGAAAAGCAAACATACATGGAGATAAAGCAGCAAAACAGACGCTTTGCTTGTGAGGCTTTGGCACAAACCAAACCAACTCACCCATCCTTTCTTTCTGACACCATGGATTCCTCCTAGCTAGAATCAAACCGAACTTGCCCATTGGAATCGATAAACTTCAGCTAGCTATCATACTAGTCACAAAATTTTTATCATAGAAGCAAACTACAGTACAAAATATGATAATTTAAAGTCTAGGAGCCACAGTAGCGATATTGTTAATTAGGAGGCGGTTAAGTAGAAGATGGAGTTTGAGTGGTGTGAAAGGGAGGGAGGGAGGGAGAGACCTGTTGTTGGAGGGCGAAGATGTGGGCGACGCAGCCGTAGACGGGGTCGCGGAGACGAGCCTGGGCCTCGTAGCAGATGGTGACAACGGCGTCGAGGCGCTTGTGGGCGGGGATGTGGAGGAGGAGCTTGGACACGTTGCTAGCTCCGAACACCTTGTGCACCGCTGCGAAGTGCGCCGCCCCTTGCTCCGAATCGAAGTACGGTGCAAATATGCACCCACTCACGCACTTCCTCCTCAAGAACTTACAAGCCCCGCAAGGCCCACCACCGCCACCACCTCCACCTCCACCTCCACCACTGCTTCCACCCACACCACTGCTCGTACTGCCACTCATATCAACCCCCTTCTTCGCTTCTTTCTTTCCTTCTTTGGGCTTAGAAAGTGTGTGTTGTTGTCCTTGTGCCTAGGTCGGCTTAGAGAGAGAGAGAGAGAGAGAGAGGAAATAAGAGGTGAATAAGAGAAGGGAGGGAAGGGGCCGGGAGAGAGGGGAGATAGGGTGGGGGTGTATTATTTTGGGGAGTTTGTCCTATTGGTGGAGGGTCGTGTTGGGGTTACTGTTTGGGTTTTGCATCTGTTTGGTTTCTTCGTATTGATGAGCCTTTAAAGCCACGCCAGGCCCCTCTCTCCATACTCAGCAGCTTGCCTGAAGCAAACATGAGATGACAAAATAAAAAAAAAAATACCCATCATCTCTCTCTCAGCATCAACTCCCGCTACACCTTCTCCCCCTCCCTTACTCCTCTCTCTCTCTCTCTCTCTCTCTCTCTCTCTCTCTCTCTCTCAGGTAATTTCTCTTTTCTCTTTCTTGGTCTACAGTGTGAGTACGATAGAGAGGGGGGACGTGGGTGTGGAGGCCTGTCCGAGTGCGTCGCTCTCAATATACGTGCAGCTGGCTAGGTGTTATTCCGGATGGATGCGTAGAAGGCAAAGGACGCCACCTTCAACTTGCTTAACTTGTTTCCATTATCTTCCTCCGCGACCAAAAATGCCACTGGGATTGGAGGGGAATAGCTTATGGGGGACCCGACGGTTTCACTTCGCCCTGCCTTTTTGAGGCTGGGGAGCCTTCTGTGCCTCCAGGCGATATCGATTTGGGGCTGTGCCCTTGTTGAGCTAAAGGGTTTGTGAGGAACACGTGATGCCGCTTCCTTTTGAGAGGTAATGATTTATTGATGGGCAGAGCCCCACAAGACAAAGGAGACGCAGGACTCATAACTACTCTCTCCTCTCCAACAATTGTTTTCTTTCTCACAATCCGATGTTCTACGTATACCTCAACATCTTGGTGGGTGGCCCATCTTGAAACGAAACTAAATCTCAATCTACTTTGCTTTCCAAGGTATTGCTTCAGATATGGAAGCTGAAGTATTGAAGTGCAAGTGTGTATAATATATATAACGAGACTAGAAAGCTTGTTAAAGCATCATCAGTTTCTATTGATATCGTACCTTGCGGTATATCGGGATATCTAGTTTTTATAAGGTGGCAACTCTGATGAATACATAGGATCTGGTGGCTTCTAGATCGTTTAAATCAATATTTCAGCCAAGTTGAGAACCACGCCCTACTTTACTTTTAAAAAATATAGCAGAAGATTAAACATGTATTTGGACAGCAAATATTAAAAAATCTGAATTAATTTCTAATGGAAACTTGAATTACTTTTTTATTGACATCATATCACTTGATGTTTAAGGATCTATCAGTTTTCATTTGCATACGAAACGAGATCATTGCAGAGATATATATATATATAGTGCAATATTCGAGATCATACAAATTAACATTTCGGCCATGCTGAAAACCCTACTTTAGTTTAAAAATGGCGCCACCACATATGCAGATAGTATATCAAGCTCTTTCCTTTTGACATGTACTTCTTTACTTATATTAGATTGCCTGTCTTATTCTTATGGAATGACAAACTATAACCTAAATATTAATTAGTTCTATCATTGAGAAACAAACTTCATATGTCATCTAATAATTGTCGTTTGTGAATTGCACATTGACCTATTTCTCAATATCAAGAAACCATTGTAAGTGCATTGAATAGCAACACTCAATTTCATTGATAAGTAAATTATATATATTTTTACATATATAATCCTATATGAATTCTCTTGTTTACAAATGAACCTACCAAAAGTAAATAGTGTATATATTCTTCGCGAATTCGAAGTTTGCATTTAAATTCTTATTGTCATGTGTTCACTTCCCTTATTCTAACTTTAATTTGGCTAGATCAAAATTTAACTCATCTCATCCATTACTTTTTTGGCTTTTTGAATTTGAGCATATCTAAAATTTTGTATGGATTGTATATCAACCTAGCATAATAATAGCGAAGGGGTGTGTGTACATATGTATGTATATTTATATATGTACATCTTTTGGCATCTAAATCGTATTTTCATTATAATTTTCTAAATTGGACTATTTTCCTGATTTTTATGAAAAAATGCGCCTGGCGAGCCATCTGCTAAGTATAATTTAGTTATGATGCTAAGAAATGTATATTCACACCACATTCTAACCCATAGTAGAAACCCAAAGGCTAGTTGGATGGTGACCATGTTGTACAGTTAGAGATCCGATAATAAATAAATTTACCTCAATAATAAAGAGCAAACTGAAGAGGGTCAGTGTTGGTTTAACAACGCAAACATGGAAGCCGCTAAGAGTTAAGTGGAGATGGATTAAGATGTTGATACATAGCTAGATTTGGGGTTTAAATTATGGTAATAGGCTGATCAAACTACCATGAGATACTATAGAAGACAAACTGATCTACATCTAAAAGGAATTGGTTAAATCAAGCTAAGTATTTATTTGAGACATAGGCCAAGTTACAAAGGTCCCAAGTATAGGCAAATTGTGAATATTGCCTATTCAAGAATGTGAAGATGAAGGCCGGTTAAGTTTCATAGCTTGCGTGGTTCAAACTATCAACCGAGTGTACGTGAGGTGAAGATAGGAGAACAGAACGTGTGGCAATGTGAACGTGCAAACAAAACATGGAGCGTCTATTTAAGCACCAACCATCAGCTTATTCTCCTTCCCATTCCTATCCCGAAGAGAAGAGAGCCAACATCATACTTAATATACCAATTTATTGTGAAGCATGAATTGCAAATTGGCCTACTCTTGATGGCGTGAAATCATTTTACATGCATTGGTTGAGTAGCGATGCTCAATTTCTCTATTAAATAGTAATAAGTAAATAATACAAATATTTTTACAAACATGCCTTCAAGAAAACCTTTATTTGTGCCTTGACTCTTTCAAAGTAAATTGTGAAAATATATCCTTCCTAAAGTTTGAGCTTTGCACCTATACCCTTCTTACAATATTGTATTCACTTCTTTCATTATAATTTTAATTTGGCTAAACTAAAATTTAAGTCAACATATCCATTGACAATTTTGGCTCTAATTATATATAATTGTTGAAATTTTGAGGGTCATATTTAAAATTTTGTATCGATGATATACCAATACTCACATTTCTTTAAATTTTCAGAGATATATAAGCAATTAAGCACTTTTCAAGAGTCATTATCAATAAAGGAAAAATAGAAAACAATATGGCGATAATATTTTTTATTTGGGGGATGTTACTAAAAATTTTTATTACGGCTTGTTGCATGGATTCATCATCAACCATAAAAATGCGTATGTATTATATTGGAACCACACTGTAATAGGCACATTTTTATTAGTCCAGTGCAACTGAGAGAGAATTTTTGGTAGAATGAGATATAATGCCTAGCAAATTACTTTAAGGTTTATGTCATAATAGTAGATTTTGAGATTCAAAGTTGATAGAATGTCACCTTTTTGAACTCATTATAAGCTTCAATTACATCATAAGCTTTGCTCCATTGCATGACAAACATAATTCATGCACAACTAGAATATATCCTAAACTTCATGGATTATTTCTTATCTAATTAATTTATTCACCTTCAACTATCCTAAGGACCATTAAAACATATGACAGAATATTTCAATTGAGATCTTTGATAAGAATTAAAAGAAAAGAAATTAAACAGAGGATTGAGCTAGACAACCAGATTGGTTACCTATGGAGAGCCCTATTGATGCACCGCATTGAAACAAAGTGTACATTTGCCCTATAAATTGGACTTTTCAAGGCATCGATTCACGAGAACACCCTGGGCTCTCCACTAGAAAAAGACACATGTAATGCGCATGATAGGACAAAAAAAAAATGCAGTTGTCCAAAACATGGACGTACATTTTGAAGACCAAAATTAAGGGAAAAGAAATTCTATCACCTTTGAACTTATAGAATTCTAATTTTCTAAGATTTCTCACCTCTTGGCTTTGTATTAATCATAGAAAGATAGCAAGCTCAACCACTTCTCCAATGGAGGATGCTAACAAAAGGAACCCAATAATATCTTCTTTTTTGTCCTCTATTTCTATCATCCTATAAATATTTCTTTTTGCACATCTATCCATTAAAAATATTTTAGTCATTTTAATTTAAAATCATTAATTTTATAATGGTATTAGATGGCATAGGTATACATACAAAAATAAGAATAAAAAAATAGTACAATAACAAAATAAGTGTTTTATGAAGATATTCATGCCAAATTCGATATTTAGGAGGGTATTTATGCCAAAAAAAAATTTAATCTTATTTTACTCAACAGCATATTGCCATATAGAGTAGAAGGGCGGTTATGTAATTAACGTGAAAACCAGGGGCATCTTCGAGTGCATCTGTCGCCAGCCGAGCGCTGCGGTGCGACGTGCCCGGGTCAAAAACCGACCCGCCGTTCAAACCACGGGCGCGGGGAGCTCGTGCCTCTTCTCCGGTCAAACTCTGCCACGTGTCCTGTGTGGGGCCCGACGTAACGGCCGGGATGAGATGACAGCACCCCGCGCGCGAAGGGCCCACCTCCTCCCGCCGTTTATTTCAGAAAGGCCGCAATATAATATTGGGGCGGTCGTACCGTTTCGCTCCAACGCGTCGTCCTCGCTCGAGTTTTCTTTTCTTTCTTTTTTTTTCCTTTCCCCCTCTCTCTCTCTCTCTCTCTCTCTCTCTCTCTTTCTCTAACGACGATTAAAAATTATTTCCTGTCAAAAAGAGAGAGAGAGAGAGAGAGAGAGAGAGAGAGGGAGAGAGAGTTCAGTCGCCACCACTACTTCAACGGGGGGTAACGGCGCATCACCGCGCCGTCCGGCTTCTGTCCTTGCTATGTGTTGCGAGGAGGAAGCAGGGATGGGACCCACATCTTGCCACGTGTAGCACTCTTCGCCGTCTCGGGTACGTTTTCTCTTTCACTTTGTTGTCGAAGGTGGATGACAAATTGGGAGACGAAATACGAAAACAAGGCCGCTAATGGATGACTTTCTCGATTTTTTTTCTAAATTTTAAATTTCTTTAAATTTTAATAAAAGAGATTACTTTACCCCCAGAAAAAAAGTATTATAGATGGTGAATCCTCAGATATACCCGATACTAACGATGGCGAAGTTTGAACCAAGTTTCTTACTTTAACATCCAAGCAAGCAGGAGACCTCCATGTTGCTCTATTGTCTCTTTTAAAATAAACAATATTTTAGAGAGAGTTGCTACTAAATTTTGGACCGAGCTCAAACTCTGCTGTGCAATGTGATGAGGTCGAATGGAGCCGAGATGATTTGAGATCGGTTGAAACTAAGATGGAATGCAGGATCAACCTACAAAAATATCTACTTGCCGGAAGGTTTCTGTTCGGAGACGCTCCGATGCTTAAGTTAGAAATGTAGACAACAGTAGGAGAGAGAGAGAACAATATGTAGAGAGAAGTCTGAGGTTATTTGCCTAAGGGTCCCCGAATTATTCCTACATATAGGATGAAATTAGTGTTTGTTATTTGGTTTATCAAGGAATGCTGTAATTGCATGATAACAACTGACCGTGCATTAACCGCATAGTAACGGCTCGCCTTAGTTAATGCTTGAAGATAACTGCGTCGATCGTGCATCAACTATTGTACTAATGGAACTGTTGCTGATGCCATTATTGCCATTCAATCAATGATCTTCATCATTATTCTCGCTCCAGACCGGCCATAATGGCATCTCGATCCTCATTTACCTAAGCTAGAACTGAGGTCAAGGTAGTCGAATCAACTTGAGGTTGGGATGACCAATATTCGTCCCATCAAGGAGAAATTTTAATAGAAAAAGAAGGCTACATAGCTTATATGCACGTCTTGCATGCTATTTGGGGTGACATATATTATATGCTAAGCATGTTTAAGGGTAGATCTAAGATTGCCACCCATCCATTTTAACCACCAGAGAGACCCAAGAGCTTCCATTTGCATAGAGTTTCACCAGAAAGGTATTATTTGCTGCATATGTAGACAAGCAGAAGTCAGCCTCTGATGACCTTAGATCAACCTTTGGTCCATAATATTGATCAATACTTTGGATTATAATTACAATCCACACATGAATCAATTAGTTTAAGATTCAAATATTCAGTTTTAGATTTCTAAAAGATTTACCCTAGGAGGCCTTACTCATGCATGCCTAATGGTATTCGATGTCGACAACTCGTATCTTAATCCAATTAGGTTTCATTGCAGGTCCTTAAGGACACATACTAAATTTTTTGAATATATTCTTTCATTAACTTGGCATGGTCGGTCCATTTGATCTTTCCAAGTTTAATTTAATCTAATATCACTATGTTATGATCCTAACCACTTTAAAACAAGAAGAAAAGAAAAGAAAAAAGGGTCCAAGTTAGACTGGCTTGGTTCAACAAACTGCTTTCAATCTTGGTCTTGTGGCTTTAGGAGCTCCAGAGGCATCAAAAGGAGCTTTTGGAGCAAAACTAGATGGAGGAATGAGAGGGTGGGCTGTCCACATTCTAAAGATCAGTATAAACCCAAAAGTTGCATTCAAGGTGGGACCCCTTGGGATGTTTTCTTCTCCCCATTCGTGCGGTCAGCGCATGGGAATCACCAACCTGAGATTACTTATACGACTTTCTCCCCAGATTTTCGGTGGAGGGGAATAGATAATTAATTACAGGATGTCACCTTAGCTTGGGGCAAGGGGACTGGTGTTGGTGCTTATACTAATGGTTCTAATAAACAAAGGCTTGGAGGAGGTCGTAAATGGAAGAGGAGTCAAGAGAAGAATCTGGTGGACCAAACCAACCTTCCTTTCCCATGGCATGAATTTAATGGAAGGCCCTACCAACCACCTAAAGGCTCAACAAATACCCCCAGGTTGAAACCTAATTCTTTAGTCATGGAAAGCTGTGCACATTACTTTGATAATTCCGTGGTAACCTGGAAGATGAACTGTGGGAAACACATCGCATGGGTAGATTTAATTTGCATGCAAGTCAATTTTATAGGTACTCCTCGAGACGCTATCTTCAACCCGACCATGTTAGGTTTTCATATTTTTCCTACGAAGTTTTCCACTTCAGTAGTCAAAGTAAGCGTAGTAGAGATGAGAAAGATATACAAGTTCTGCACGTAATGACTCACGGAGGACCGTTTTATAAGAAATCAAGCTGTATTTCTGTTAAGCGCAAATATAGAAATTAAAAAAAATTATTTTATTTACAAATCAAAAAATTTTATTTTTATATGGACTATAGGACTAAAATTTTATGATGACTCCAGTATTTTATTTTTATACGAATTCTTATTAGATTTTAGATTATCTATATAAACTCATTACTGTGTTAATTGACAATATAGTTTGCATTTTTGAGTTTGAGAATATTGAGTTGCCCTTTTCTTCTATCTTTTTCTTCTCCTCTTCTTCTTCTCTCTCCTCCTTCTTCTGTCCGTCGTGAATGGTAACACTTATAGTAAAAAAAGAAATTCAAGGTTTGAAGGACAAAATGAATACAGCCAACCTAATATGCAAGTTACTCTACTTGCAGATTAAGTCTGAGAGGATCACCTAAAATGGCTCATGTTTGTTTAATAAAAGTAGGGAGACGTCCATGTTCAGCCTTGGGTTTGAAGAGACCATGTAAAAATTACGATGGACTTCAAAGTGCATTCAAGTCCCAACACTAAGAGAAAAAAAAAAAAAAAAAAATTGATTGGTTTTTCCTTGATCTCTAGAAGAGCCAATTGTTGGTTGAGGGTTTGGTTAAGTCTGCTTGTAATCAGTGCTTCAATCCATCAGTAGGTTCAAGCCTCAGTCTGACAACAGAATGATGCCAGCCTCAGCTGAGTGTTGACTGCGACCTTCCAACTGCATCCTCGGACTGAGTGAGACATTGGCATCTCATCAGAACATATCAGATTGGTTCACAAGTTTTCTTAATGAAGACATAATATTTGTAGGCTGTGGGAGCTTCCCATATTAAGCCAATGAAGCATTCTACGCCACCACCTGCCACCACCTATGATCAGTTGATGAGAAATGTACCTTTGAGTGCATAGCAGCAAGCAAATAATTTTTTTTTTTTGGCAGCTTTGCAGAGTGGAAGCACTTGAGATTAAAGCATATTTTCCAGTCTTTATATAGCATGAAGTTAAGCAGGTCTGAAGCAGTCAGGCCATCAAGTTTGGTTGGATCCAATTGGGATGCCAACACCAAAGGTTTTCATCTTGGCCTTGAACAAGATTTGTATTAGTATCCAATACCTTCCAATAGAAAATCTTAGACTCTATGATTTTAGCCGATATAAACCAGTAAAATCCAATATCGATCTATATTTTTCAATCAGTCTCATACTTCCTTAAACGATTTTTTTAATTAGCCAATACTCTAATACTCTATGATTTCGATATCCCAGTCTGAAACCACTATCGAGAAAAGGCCTCATCCCACTCTTTTCATTCCCCGCTCAGAACACCATAGTGCGGTCCCTATCTGCCATGGGAGACCGGTACGCTCTGTGAAAAGAGTTGTATTGGGAAGCAGCACCATTAAGCAAGGTCTAGAAAAATCTCAGTTCCCTCGAAATTTTTCCGCTTACGATATTGGGTGCGATAAATCAGGATCACGATTTATCTTGGTCTTGGCTGCTCGCCAAAACAATTGATATAACGAGATTTTAAGACCTTAGCCAATACTCTAAAGTTACTCAAAATGACTTCAAATGTCTTTAAATTTTCATTGGCAAGATTCTTCTTCAAACTATTCCAGAGTATGAAACTTCTGTGAATAGATCATGGGCCGTGTGCTTGCCCATTGAATACCTCGTGACTTACAAATTCACAGTGTCATATGTTGATGCTGTTTGAAAGTATTATTTCTATTATTAGAAATTCACTGTGGTTTGTTGATCCCTGGGGTTTTACATCCATAATAGACAGAATTATCATGTAATATCAAAATTGTTGGTTTCAGAAGATAGAATAACTAAATTTTTACTTGGATTATTAGTTTATTTCACCAAGATAATTAATTGGCTTCTTGCGAGCAAAACAAGCAAGATTGAGCCCTGGATGAAAGAATCTATCATCAAGCAGTCTCACTGGAAATAACAGGGGCATCTATAAATACTCAAAGTTTCATATCTCAAGCCAAGTTTTCAAGACACTGTAAGGGTTTTAGCAAAAGCTACCCTTCCCGAGGGCATTGATGGGTTGAGAGGCCTAAAAGAGAGTGATTTTTAAGAGGGATCATATTCATACCTGTTAGCATCGGATTCTAAAAGTTAGTACATCTTTTAAGGCAAGACAAAAACATGTATTTACAAACAAAAGAAAAAAGATCATTTCTCTCCAATATTCTTTTACAAATGTCTGTAATATCCATCATCTGAATTATTATGCAGTCCATTGACAAGACTGACAAGATTTCTGAATTATATTCTTTCCTTGCCAGAACCTACTCCAAATTGCCACACTTGTAATCATGCCGGCAAGGAAAGTCTAAACAAGTTCATCAACCTAGTCAAGTTTATACATGGCATGCACAAATCCAATCCTCTTAAATACAAGATCCGGTAGATATTTTGTACGATACCTATCGGACCAAGTAATACTTTTGGTCCAGGTATAAACCCCCCACATTGCCGGCCACCACCTAGCTCAGAAGCTCATTTACCATTCCAGTTCCACATATAGCCGCCTTCCTCACCCTTGGAAGGAACCCTTCACTCTTCACAAAGGGCAATTTGAAACTATCTCAATTTTCTGATGATTGAGGACAAAAGATGCTATCTCATTTCTCCACAAAAGGTGCTAGTTTGCCATCCAAAACAAGACTGGAACAAATAAAAAATCATCATTTTAAGGCCATTAAGGTTGGTGCTTCAATGCAGCAATTCAGGTTCGTGACAATTTCTTTCATGCAAGACCACCAAAAGCTTAGCTAGAAGCCATGAAAAAGCAATGACAATATGAGTATTAAAGATTGAAGCAAACCACAACCAGATGCTATTGGATTTTGATTTACAAAATATCGTCTTCAACAATGCAAGGACCAAATGTGAGAGGCTGGCAACAACAATACCGGGCGACTAGATGCAGAATCATACACTTTGCAGATGCCCTAATAAGTTGGATTGAGAAAAAAAATTCCAGTCTGGGAGCATGGAGATTCCTTCAACACACCTTACCACTGTATAGGTGGCTAAATCCATGATGCACCTTGTAAGCAGATTGACAATGAAATTTTCCAGAAAATGGCTGGCTGAATGGGAGGTTCTTTGAGCATCCAATTTGAAAACCATATGCCTTTACGGAATTTTGCTTCACATCTATTTATAGTTCATGACCGCATCCTCATTGGCCTGCATGTCAGGAGAATCATGTCATGGTTGACAATTAAAAAACTAGTTCTCTAGAAAGAAGATGGATGTAGAACTTACACACTTGGCCAGCTCATTAGCTTTATCATCATCAAAACCTAGGGAAGCCAATATCTTGTGACCAGCCGAATCTTTCTCTGACCATATGCCCAGAAGCAAATGTGTCGTCGTTATCTCTCCATCATCACCTACATTTGAGGTTACATGGTCAAGACAAATAAGGAATATGATAAACTAATGTAAAGTAAGACATAAAGGACGTAGAGAAAAGTGGTCTCTGTTAATGGTAGTACAGTGATGCAGTGATGTAAACTGATGATAGCCCTTTATATGAATAAATTGTGAAAGAGAATTTACAGAACCAACCCAAACAAATGAGAAAGGAATTCAAAGAACTCTAAAGTATGAAACAAGTTCTTTGATGGTGATGCATAATATCTTGGACCAATCTGCAGGCATTCTGAACCTGAATATTTCTGTCATTGCAATACATCTGTGAAAAGCTGCCACGGTGCCGATAGCCCATCTATCTTAAGAATCCACATTACCGGTCATGATTAACTCATTTTTTTAACATGTGGACCAAATGTCAGCCCTTTCCATTCCTAGTTGCTGGAACTTTTGACCTGATATGCCAGATGCACTCCAGAATAACACATACAACTGCTTCTTGGCGTGTTAGGAGCCTCCCAAATGAAGCAGTCATACATTACACCAAGGGCAATTATTACTCAATCCTAATGATTCCTTCCTTTCTTGGTTAGTTGACAATTTTGCCGAAGTCATCTCTTGCATTTGAACATCACGTATTCTTAAAACAAAATACTGAAAAGATGGGAATTCATTTCCCATGACACCAGATATTAGTTCATTCAGATGCTTCCAAAAGAAATGAATTAACTTCCTCAAAACCCACTCCTCATATCTGCATTGTAAAAGTTTCAAATTTTGGATCAAATGGAACAATCTGTCAAGTTATGGAAAACCCATCCATTGTCTTATCATTTAATGCATTAGTAGAAGCCACCAAAAGAATTGATTTTCATGGGTGTAACAAATCATGGTCAAGGCTGTGGACCTTCAAGTGAGATGTACATGGTGGCATCAGACAAATAGAGAATGTTATAATTCAACTAAACAAACATCCCCATAAATGGCAGTTTCATAAACATAATTGATAATTATTCATAAAAAAGGAAGAGAGAGAAAAGGCATATGTTATACAGGAGCAAAGGGGAAACAGCAGTATTTTTGGGATGGCCCACTGAAGCAACAAACTGGAACAGCATAGCAAAGATGTTATGTAAGCAACTGCCAAATCCAAAATCATAGAGACAGAAAACAGAAGACACAAAAAAAGGGGTCTGTATATGCATGTGTGCAAGCAACTACCAAGAGAAACCTTCATCCCTCCCAACATCAACCCAATCTCCATTCCTTGAGGGGAAATGAGCAAGACCATTTTTTTATCTAAAAAATGGCCCCCTATATCAACCTGCTCCTTACCACCCGAACTTCTTACCTTCCAATAGGACTAACTACCCGAACCCGCTTGCTTATTTTATACAATTTAATTAAGTTAAGCAGTGGTTATTTAACGAATATGAATTTGGTGACTAGAACTTCTATCGACTACTATTCGTCCGCAATCTTGGTATCGAGTACTATACCGGTACATTATTTGTTCAATGCGTTATGGGTCGGTATGGTATAGTACACACCTTACTAAAACAGCTCTCTTGCCACTTGGTGCACAAGTTCGAGGTCTCTAGATTACATAATTTTCTTGATATATAAATAGTTTAAAAATAGTAGATCACATTCAACAACTTGGATTATCAGTGTCAGACCTCCGACTTTTAATTTCACCTAATTGGTTAAGACTTCAAATCTAGTCAAGCAGATCATGTCCCACCTCCTTAGAGACACATATATGAGATAGACTTTACTCCTCTTGAGTGGAAAGGATATCTACTCCTCTCAAATCTAAAATCAATAATACGGTCCCCAAAATGAAAATCCACACCATTTATCCTGATCTATACCACTAAAAATGACTATAAAACAAAAATTACATATTTTGATGGTCTCTAACCTATGCATCAAATGATTGTATAAATATACAGTTAAAATGATATGAGACCAAGTTTTGTTATGAACTAAATAATAAAATATATTGAGTTTCAATTTATATATGTTTTAACATATGTAGATCACGATCAATAAGGTGGCTTCTCAATCTATATGCTTCATCGTGTAATTTAGCTATATGACACAAGAGAAATGGTCCATTTCTATGTCCACTTAATGCAAAGGTTAGAAACCACCAAAATGCATGATTTTTTATTTTAGATATTTTAATAGTATAGATCATGATAAATGGTATAGATTTTCAGTTGAATGAGAAGTAGATATACTCTTCTCACAAGAGCAATGTAGTCCATCCCTACACATACATGCACATATACGTTGGTGCAGTTATATTACACACAAGGTGTAAAGAAAGAGGAGTTCATCCACCATTAAATTCAATATTGATAGTTGAAAAATAGAAATCTAAACCCTTGGATATGATCTAGATACCTAAATTATCTACAAAAAATCATATATTTTGGAAACCCCTATCCTATGCATCAAGGCACCCCAAGTAGGTAGTTATAATGGAATGATACCGTGTGTTGATAGTCAGACGACTTGGTACATAATCTAGGGGACGTCAAAAGATACGATTGTTTGTAAGTAAACATTTTAGGCCTTCTAGATCACATCCAGCGATTCAAATTTCTGTTTTCCAATCATTAACATTGAATTTAGTAGTAGGTTTAAAGGCTTTTTTGCACCTTATGTGTATTATCACTTTACTCATACACATACATGCACATACACATGGCTCTGACACACAAACACGTGCACATACACATGCGCACACAACCAAATACACCTATATACAGCTATTATTTGGATGCCAATACAAATAAGGTTGGTCCTAGCCAGGTGATAAAGGTTCAGCACCAATAATCTGAGATACTAAATGTGACCTACTACATTTATACTATTTACACCAAAAATCACATGATTTGAAATCTCTAGCCTATGCATCGAGTTGGTCAAAGAAGATGTATTGTTTTGTATTATATTTAAACTATCTATTTTTGACCATTCGATGCATAGGCTAGGAGTCTCCATATCGAATATTTTCGTGTAAATAGTTCATAGGTAGTAAATGATATCCAACAGCTCGGATCATCGGTGTCAGAACCCTATCATCTGGTTACAACCTTATTAGGGCGTGTGCGCACCCACACAATAGCTATACATGCACACAAACACGATAAAGCATTTAAACTGGGAATCCACCATATCGATCATGAACTACACATATTAAATCATTTATAGATTAAAGATTTACTAGGTTTTAATGCTTAGATTATAGCAAAACATGGTCACATATCATTTTAGCCGTTCATTTTTGTATCCGCATGATGCATAGGTTAAAGACCACCAAAACACTTGAATTTGTTTTCTAGGCCTTTTTTTGTAGTATGGATCATGATCAACAATGTAGAACTTCATTTTGGATACCCTATTATTAATTTTGAAGTTGAGAGAAGTAGATACTCTATCCGCTCAAGAGGAGCAAACTCCATCTCTTGCAATTTTAACTCGAGTAAAGCCACTAATCATCACTGGAATTTTTTGGTCCACATCTTCAAACAACAAACTTGAAGTTTTGTATATGTGATAATGAATCTAAACTCACCTTGAAATCCATCAATAGGGCCTGTACTGGAAATTCCACACCAACAAGGCAAGCCCATAGATCATCCCTAAAATCAATGTCAGTGCCTTGAGTTCTAGAGTTACTTTTTGATAGAAATTAACTTCACAGTTTACGTAGAAAATCTTTCTCTATCAAGAAGCACAAGAAATCCCCCATGGCCGACAATCTATTTTTGACCATCCACTTCTTCCACCATTCAACCACCATCTCCCACCTTACCTACCCAACCTGTCTATGAATACCACTTTCCTAAGAAGAAGAAAGAGATTGAAAAAATATCAGATGATTGTCATTTCAACACAACAGAGGATACTGAATATTCCTAATGAACCCTATCATACATCACACACCCCTCCCAAGTTGGATAAGGCTCTACCATATTTTCCAAAGCCAGGGAAATTACCTGGACGGATTCACAATTTCAAGATTTAAAATCATTGTTAATGGTCATCGACTCTAAAGTTCTTTTTCCAGAAGATTATCGTCAAGCTTGTGAATTGGAGACTTGGCGACCAAGAACTCCCAATAAAAATTAAGGGCTTTTGACAAGAGAATAGAGTTTTAATTGATTGAGCTGTCAGTTAGGTCTTAGTTTTTTTAACCTTCAATTATTTCCTTTTTATCTATGCTTAGGTATTTAGTTATGTTACCAAGGCATGATGCAATGGCTTGTATTTCTTCGTAGAGCCTCAAGTAGGCATGAAATGATGATTGAATTATTAAAGTGGGAGGATATTTCAGTGTCAAGCCACTTCAACTCATTGATAAAATAGGGTCTGGCCTATCTCTTTAAGTTTCCAAACTACAGTAGTTAAGTCACCGCTGATAAACTTTGTTGTCTCACCCAGACATACATGCATTCGAAATTCACCTTAATGGCATCATAGGTATTCTTAACTATATCATTAGAAATTTCAAAAAGAGCACCAAAACATGGTAGATTGATCTCCAGAATTTGCTTATCTGAAAGCAGACTTCTTACTCCCTTCAATGAGTGGACAGCAGGTGTCCTCCCGGTTCGTTATCTAATGTGTACCAAGAGATACGATGACCCAATCAATCCTACAAGTAGTTCTATACATTGCTTCTGAGAGAAAATAGTATCATAAAATAAAGCAAATAGCACCAATGCTATACACTAATGCAGAAATCATGATAAGAATAAAGCTATAAAGAATCAGAATAACCTGATTTCAGTTTCTCATCAACAGCCCAGTCAAGCGCTCTTTGGGCTGGTTCAGTCAATGGTGGATGCTCAGGACTGAAAAAGTACAAGTCAGATTTTCCAAGCAACTTCACAGTTTCCTCACGAACTTTGAAAAGGGTAATTCCATTTGCACGTAGAAAATTTGCTGCTTTACTGGTTCCTGCAAGCAAGAGAAAAGGGCAATAAGACTTACACAATGATCATTAGCTATACATTCGCAATCACTAGTAAAAAAAGGGAAAAAAATACAGACCCAAATGATTAAGGATGCGTTTGGATACGTGCAACTAGATGTAAGTGAACCTAGTTGCAGGTGGTGACCCTTTTCCAATGTTTGGATTGTTGTAAGCTAACCAAATTCATGTAAGTTAAATGCCCTTGGAGGGCCCTTTCATAGTATTTTGTCTTAAGGCTGAATTTGTTGTAAGACAAACTACAACAACCAAGCTTTAAAGGTACCTTTATGATGGGTTTCAGTCCAACCAAGGATAGTGGTTGGTGGACCTAATTAATACCAAGGTCGGAGGAACCAGTACTGAGCACCGTACCGGTTCTTTGGCAGGACAACTCGGCACGGGCCATGCCGAGCTTGTACCGAGATAGAGCACAACACCGTGGGAGAGAGAAAAAAAAGAAAGAGAGAGCAAGCAGGGGAGGAAGGGCTGGAGGAGGATGGCGGAGGCCAGTGGAGGTCGCAGCTAGTTCCCCTGTTTCGAACGATATAGAGGTCTGGCCGTGGCTAAAAAAATTCATGTTTTTTAAGTGAAGTCGGCAAGAGATTTATCAACTTCACTTAAAAAATGGAATCATCTGTTGGACTTTAAAAGTATGTAATTGATTGCATTATTTTTTAATGTTCACATCACTACTTGATTTGAGAATATTTTATGTTATTCATTTATAATTTGTATCATTTTAAAGTAATAAGATGCATCGTCTAGGTTAAACCAGAATCATAGAAACATCAAAAAAACATCAAAAAGACATTAAAAAACATCAAAAAAAATTAAATTAGACTTAAATTTATAGAAAAAGTTTGAAAAGAGTGATTACATCGAATGATCTTTCGAATTAGTCAAGACTCTCCAGTTTATGGCCGCCTCTCTATGGTACCAGTTCTTGCTTCATTTTTTTTTTGCTTCAGTTCAAATTTGTTCAACTATACAGGCTATAAACAAGGACTTTCAAAAACAATAGAGCGTGCCGGTTCACTACCAATTCGGTTCGGCAGACCTTGGTTGACAGTGAAGCAACAAATGAAAACTGAAAGCTTCCAGTATAAAAGCATGGATGAAGATGTCAAGGATCATTTATATTGATGATCTATTATATAGAGAAAAGCAAATGCTTCCTACTATGCAATATTCTTTTCAGTATTCATATTAGTATCCTATATTAATATTACATGTGATAACATGTGATGAAGTCAAAAGTAATAGGAGAATACTACATGATCATTCAAAAAGGGGTAGCACAGAAAGGAGCTAAATGCTGATTGTTCACTAAACAAGATTTGTACCGCAGACAAGGGTTATAAATTCCAAAATGTACACTAGTAACGGGTCAAAATAAAAAGATTTTAAGCCAACAAATCAAGCAGATTTAACAATAAATCAGTAAGAGTGATGATAGAGGGTACGCTTTAGGCTGTAGACTGACTTTGTAATAAGGAAAATAGTTTCTGAGTTTTCATGTGGCATGGATGAATACAAATAATTCAATCAGATTGGGAACCAATTTTCAATTTATAAAACTATCATGCCTTAAGGAAGTAGACATTTAAAGTTGAAACCAAGGTCGGAGGAACCGGTACCAGGCACCGTACCGATTCTCCAGCAGGACGACTCAATATGGGTCATGTCGGGCCCGTGCCAAGAGAGGGCATGCTCCCAAAGCCGAAAAAAGAGGAGAAAGATAATGAGCGAGGGAGGGAGGGAGGAGAGGCGGCGGACGCCGGCAGAGGCCATGGCCGGTTCTCCTGTTTCTTTTGATACAGGGGTCCGGCCGCGGCTAAAAAATTTTGAAATTTTTAAGTGAAGTCGGCAAATCGATTTGACTTCACTTAAAAATTTCAAAATTTTTTAGCTGCGGTCGGACCCCTGTTTCGTTCAAAAGAGGAGAACCGGCCACGGCCTTGGTTGCCACGGCCTCCGCCGGCCCTCCGCCAGGCCCCCGCGGCCCTCCGCCAATGTTTGTCGCCTCTCCTTCTCCCTCCCTCCCTCCTCCACTCGCTCTCTCTTTATCTTCTCCTTCTCGGCCTCCGGCAACATGCCATTTTTACAGCCCAGACCGTACCAGTGAGCCACCCGTACGGCTCGAAACTGGCGGAACCGCCCGGTTCGAAATGGTTCCACCGACCATGGTTGAAACTGTGTCAACTCTCACTCAAGACCACTTTATCATTATAACCCTCTTCTTGCAGATATAAGAACACCAAAAGCATTCCCAGCATAGTTGTAATTTAAATATTACATTCCAATCCTGGTATATTATTAACGACACTAGTAATATGAATTTTAAAGAAAATAAAAGATAATTGACTAATTCCATAAACTATGTACCTTTAGAAGCATCTTGCATCACCCTGCACAAGAGCTGGCAGAAAATCTCTTGAAGAGAAGTATCCTAGGTGACACAAAGGATGATACCAAGGCAATGATGCATCCAACAATTCTTTGGCTATGTAAATTTGTCTTATATGCTTAATGAACAACTTTTAAGCTACAAACTATTAAGGATCTCATAATGGATCAAGAAATATGAGAATCACCAATGAAGTTAAGATCATGCAATCCACAATCTAGATTGTATGATCTGGATTAGAAAGGGGAAAATAACCTGGATCAGATCATGGAATTGCAATAAGTGAAGGCTGAACAATTCAAAATTGGATCATGCAATCCAAATTGTGGATTCTCTGATCCACTTAAAGCAGCCTTTAGGGCATTGTTTGCACAAAAAAAAGGGTGGTCTTTGTTTCGTGCATGAACAGTGACACACATCAATGTTTTCATGCAAACTGTGAACTGGTGCTTGAACGTTTTATTTTTATGTTTTTTCAACAAAAAGATAATATCATATCCTATCCTAACCCCTCTTATGCCCTTCAACCACTTACTAAATATTATCTTGGATCTCTATTGCTATCTAAGAGGGAAGAAAACAATGGTTTTCGGGTTTTAAGGGAGGAGAAGATAAATCCTTATCCAAAAGATTTTCTGAATAAAACTTCTATATCGGGTCCTATATAACGCACCTTAATAGGACCCTCTACAACATGCCATAGGCATCTTTGAGAATCTCAAAGAACCAATTGAGATGAGATAGATGGAGCACAAGGAGGCTCCGTTAGTTCTAAGCCCCACATCATTTGCTCTTTGGAAAGAGATACTAACCCCCTTTGTCTCCTCTATCCCTCCCTCTAGCTCTGGCCACCCTCCACCACCTCCAACCACCGATCCTACCATTGGAGCCACCATCCCAAACCGCTCACTTTTTTTTCTCCTCGCTTTCAAGCCCTAGAAGTCCTCACAATGCCAGCCCCATTATTGCCCGTTGCCAACACCGATAGGTCAGGATTTCCTGATAAAAATAGGACTTGTATTAGGCATTATCATGACCGTTGCAAGGAGGAGGGGAAATTGTCAAATATAGTACTCCGCTACCATTGCCACCAAGGGCAAGGAGAGGAAGGAGGCCATGAGAGATTGAAGGAGGGAATAGGCAGCATGGATGAGCCTGCCAAGGGCGGTGTGTTACTATTCAACTTATGTTTTAACTCCATCCTCCACTTCCACCGTTGCCAATTGCAGTAGAGGATCTCAAGAATGGAGCTAACATGGTGTCGAAGAGCTAAGCGATGAGAACCGGTAGCACTGGCTATGGTTGCAAGTGTCACCGCACACTTTGTTGCTGCCGGTGAAGAACTAGCTGAAGAGGTCTAGGCGGTTCATCTGTGTCCCAGCTAGACGAAGAGGAAGAGTAGGATGGCATTAGAGGCAAAGTCCAAGGACCTAGGAGCTGCTGCTCGTCAATGTATGGAATGGCAACGCTGGCAGTTGGATTAATGGCCACGGGTGGTGAGAAATTCTAGAGGGATGGAGGGAGGAGGAGATGAAGGGACATTCATCAAAAAAACAATAGAAGAGGTGTGCGAGTTTTTCACCTTCCTGCTTCTCAAAATGAAACAAAAAGAAAATATGGTTGACAACAGGCATTCATAAAAAGGTGTGGTTCAAAATTGTTTGCAAAGGAAAAATGAATTATACCACATAGTGTGATGTGATATAGGTATAGGATATTAGTTTCGGTAAGTATGAAAACTGTGCCTCTCACAATATGGTGTGGAAAACCAGCTGTAAAGGTCTGACCAATTACTTTCTGTCGCTTGGAAATAAGCAACCAACTACTCACTCTGCTTGGGAAGAACTGAAGGTTAATCTTAAAAATGTATTTGTTGGCAGCATCAGATACTTGGAATCCTGATGAAGCATATCTGGTAAGGTTAACATTTTTTTTGTGAGGATCTGCTTAGTATAGAAGAGTTCTAGAACAACAGAGCAACTAAATTTGTGTATTTTTTAAGATATAGGATTTCATCTTTATTGGCCCTTATATGGTGCAATGTGGGTCACCTATTCACTATAAACAAAGGCAATAACCAAGGTACCCTATTGACACAAATTCAAGACCTGATGAAAGTGGCCCATGATATAAGATGGTTCAAAAAGGGAAATGAACATAATTGCATGTTTTAAGTGCAAAGGATGGGAGAACTTCACATTGATTTGCTCCTACCTGATACCTCCAACTTTGCAAATGAGAAACATGAGCAAAAACATGAAAATTATGACTCTCTACAAGACCCTACACATAGTAAAAGGCAGGGATCCAAAAAGAGCATGAGTGAGTTCTGCTCTTTTTAAGCAGATTTTAGTGGCTTTTACAGAGAAAGGGGAAAATTTGCAATGCATAAGTATGTTCCACACTAAGCTCAATCCATGACCATCTTGACAATGGGATTTCAATGCACATGGTCAAAAGAGTTTGTTTACAAGTGTGAACTAATGGTAGAAAAGTATTCCAACTCATACCATGTTGTATATGGTAAATTACTCATCCACTGAAATTTCTTAATGTTTGCCTTTCTATTATTTAGAAAAGATCATCAACAGAATAATTGATGTCATATTCTTCCTGTTTCCACTAAACATTGTTGCTTAGACAATAGGCTATTTGATCAGATGGTGTAAATGATCATACTTGCACTTCTGACCACCACAATAAGGAAAGGCCTCAAGGCCAACACAAGAAAGCCAAAGAATGGAAAATTAATCATCTACAGAAGCATGCAGAAAGTTAATGAGGGCACCAGCTGAAAAGTAGAGATGGGCATCGGGCCGTGCCGGGCCCGGCCCAGGCCCACCGGGCCACAGAATAAACGGGCCGTGCCTGGCCCGGCCCGCTTAGCCTAAAAGCTAAGCCCGGCCCGGCCCTAGGCCCGTGGGGTGGCGGGCCGTGCCAAGCCCTGGCACGAGATGGGTCGTGCCTGGCACGGCCCATCACGGGCAGCAAAATGGGTCGTGCCTGGCACGGGCCGCGAAATGGGCCGTGTCTGGCACGGCCCGTTTGGCACCGTTACGGGCCGTGCCTGGCACGGCCCGTCTGGCAGGGGGAAGAAAATAGCCGTTTCCAAACGGCTATTTTTTGGTTTTTACCCAAAATACCCCTCCCAGCAGTCCAAAAACGGCTAATTTGAGGGGTATTTTGGGGAAAAAAATATTTGGAGTCCTATAAATACCCTTTCCTCCCTCATTCTCACCACACCAAACCAACTATTCTCTCCTTCTCTACTACTATTATTTATCTCTTCTAAAGTGCTCTTCTAGCAATTTAATTTTTAGTTTGCATTTAGCAAGTGTTCAAGTGCTACACAAGAGGAGGTTCTTGTTGAGAAGAGAAGGTCACTTCTTGTTGAGAGCACAAGAGGAAGCTCAGAAATCTCGGCTCTACCTCTGCCCTCTGGTCCTCTACTCAATTCCTCCTTGTGGTTAGTTTTTATTTTTTGCATTCACCAATTTAGATATGTCATCTTTTGAGGAAAGTCATTTGGGCATTCCTCCTGTTTCTGAGGGAGAAGAAATTAATCCCCAACCCCATGTTCCTAATTCCTCTAGAACTAGTGAACCGAATGAAGATCAAACCTCTTCTCGTAAGAGGACTAGTGCTGTATGGAATGAATTTGATAGAATTATGGTTGATAGAGTCTGCAAAGCAAAATGTAAAAAATGTGCTAAACTTTATAGTTATAGTAGTAGTGGGGGAACAGACCATTTAAAAAGACATCAAGAGAGTCATAGGATGCATAATTCTCATGCTCAAAGTACCCTTAATATACAAGGGGGATCACTTGTAGGTAATTTTGCATATAATCATGAAAATCAAAGAAAATCACTTGTAAAATGGATAATTAAGGATGAATTACCTTTTAGTTTATGTGAATCTTTTAATTTTGAAGAATATGTTCAATTAAACCTACAACCTGCTTACAAAAGAACTAGTAGGCGTACATTTAGAAGAGTAGCTATGACTAACTTTTTAGCAATAAAACAAAGTTTAATTGAAACACTCTCTACTTTAAATGTAAAAGTTTCATTAACTTCTGATATTTGGTCAGCATCTGTAGGTAGTAATTGTTTTATTGCCATTACTGCTCATTATATTGATAATCAAGGTCTGCTGTACCGGTACCGGTCGGCGTACCGGTGGCGGCCCGGACCGATACGAAACCGGTCCTGTACCGGTCCGTACCGATGGCGTACCGGTCCGTACCGGTCCGAACCGGTCCCGAACCGGTCCGAACCGGTCCCGTACCGGTCCGAACCGGTCCCGTACCGGTCCGAACCGGTCCCTACCGGTCCGTACCGGTCCCGTACCGGTTCTTCAACAATAAATTACCGGTACCGGATTTTACGCTGATCCGGTACCCGGTCCCAGGCCGGACCGGTACGTACCGGCCCGTACCGGCCGGTACGGACCGGTACGGCAGACCATGTTGATAATGATTGGCAATTAAATAAACGTATTCTTGCTTTTCGTGCTTTTGATTTTCCACATTCTGGGCAACAAATTTCAAATGCCATTTATCAAACTGCATGTTCATATAATATTAATGATAAAATTATGTCTATTACTTTTGATAATGCATCTAATAATAATTCTGCTGTTACATTATTAAAGGACTCATTGCATCCCATGTTAAATGGAAATTTATTGCATATTAGATGTGCATGTCATATCTTAAATCTTTCTGTTCAAGCTGGCATGGGCATGATTCAAGATGTCATTTCAAAAATTAGAAATGCAGTTTCTTTTATTCATGCTTCAAGATTAAGACTTCAAGAATTTAAGGAACTATGTATAAATCATGGTAAACGTTTTAAAAAATTTAAACTTGATGTAATTACTCATTGGAACTCAACATATAGCATGATACATGATGCATACCCATATAAAAACTTATTAAGTGCATATATTAATGATCGTGGATTAGGCTTTACATTGACTGAAATTGATTGGAATAAAGAAAAAATTTTGGAAGATTTTTTGCTTAGTTTTTATAATGCTACTAATGTTCTTTCTGGTATTTATTATCCAACTTTATGTTCATTTTTACAACAAGCATATATAATTAGTCAAAAATTTGCAGAACATAGATATGATGATGTTTTAATGCCTATTATTGAACAAATGGAATCTAAATGGAATGAGTATTGGGACAAGATATGTCCTATGCATAACTTAGCTGCTGTATTTGATCCAAGAGTTAAATTGAATGGCATGCTAATTTTACTTGATGCATACTGTGAAAATATGATTCAAGATCCTGAACCTGCTAAAATTGAGGTAAAAACAACTTCTTTATGATATTTATGCTATATATGATGAAAAAATTCGTGGATCTAGATTCTCCGTACAAAGCTCTATTTCTTCTTCTAGTAGTTCTCGTTCGTCATCTATTTTTTCATTCATTGCACAGAGAAAACACACACATGCTTCAAGTTCATCTTCATCTTCTTCATCTTTAAGTAGTGAACTAGAATTTTATTTACGAAATGATCTTCAGTCTGCATATGATGAAAATCAAATAGAGAGTCTCGATGTATTATCTTGGTGGAAGAGTGTTAAAAATCAATATCCTGTTATGTCTGCAATTGCACGCGATATTTTAGCTGTGCCGATGTCCACAGTAGCATCGGAATCCGCTTTTAGTGCAGGTCGGCGTGTTCTTGACGAAAAGAGAAGTATGATGACTGGCGAAACGGTTGAGATGCTTCTCTGCTTCAAAGATTGGTTGGATGCTGAGGCGAGACTTCAAGATAAAGGTGGACATAATACAACATCCTCTGATGATGATGATACAAACACTACTGAATAGTGAATACTGAATCACTGATGATTAGTAAGATTTCTTAATTTTTATAATTGTATATTTTTATTTTTTTAATTGTTAAAGTGAGTCATCTCTATTTTTTCTCCTTTCTTATTGTATTCTGGAGGTCAGACCAAGGTCCAAACCTCCCTTCATGTACCATTTTGATTTAAATTAATAAACTGGTAGGGGTCTATGCCAAACCCCCCACCATTAAGGTGGCTTTATATTAATAAATCCTTAGTTTTCAATATTTATTAATTTATTAAAAAAAATTATTTCCATTTATTTTAAGGGGGACGGGCCGTGCCTGGCCCGGCCCAGGCCCGGTTCAGGCCCTTATGGGCCGTTCCGGGCTGGCTCGCGGGCCGTGCCGGGCCCAGGCCCACGAATCGTGCCAGCCCAGGCCCTTATGGGCCGTGCCGGACTGGCTCGCGGGCCGTGCCGTGCTTGGCCCACGCGTCGTGCCCGCCCAGGCCCTTATGGGCCGTGCCGGGCTCGGCCCGCGGGCCAGGAATTGGTAACCCAGCCCGGCCCCCTTTTATGGGTCGTGCTAGGCACGGCCCGTTACTGTAGCAAGCGGGCCGTGCCTGGCACGGCCCGCTTCGTGCCGGGCCGTGCCGGGCCATGGGCGGCCCGGCCCAGTGCCCATCTCTACTGAAAAGGATCAATCCTTTGGTAGAGAGGAGTTGTTTTAAGTTTAAGGGAATTAAAGACGAAGAAAGATGGGCAAGGGAAGGGCCAGTCAAATGAATGAGTAGCACTAGAGGAATGCACATGGGGTTCTAGAGAAACAAAAAGAAAGGATCTCTCCAAGATCCGCCGAACTAGTATCGAGACCCGTAACAGTCAACGGGCGAGTCAGTACGGTACCGGTTTGATACCATACTGACACAGTACGCTTAGGTATGCCAGTTTCCGAATGGGCACGCCCATTTTTTTTTTAAGTTTTTCGAGTTTGATTAATTGGTAATCAATTTTTCAAATTTTTCAATGATTTTAAATATAATTTGATATTTTTTATTTTTTTATATTTTTTATTCCGGTTTAACCTAAATGATGCATTTTGTTGTTTTAAATTGATACAAAACATAAAATAATTTGTGGGATGTTGCATGCGACAAGAAGCAATATGAATGGAATATTCTAAAATTAAATAGTAAGGTAGAAAATATAAAATAATACAATCAATTACATAAATTTATAATACAACATACATACCGATATCTAAAATCTCTTCGAGCGGCAATGTTTCTTGTGGATATACGGACCATTAACGTAGTCAGAAAGTACATCAGCCCACCTCTCTAACCAAGCAGTATTGTAATCTTGTATGATTATCGCATAAGGAATGCGTTTTGAATTATAAGCACTCTCGAATCTCTCACTAAAGCTCTGGCTCTGAGAGATAACTTCTAGCTGATAATACGGCTGTGGAGGAGCCCACCCAGCAAAATTCAATCTGTAAGATGCTCCGAACTGCGTAGGATAGTAGCCACCAAAAGATGGCTCAGAGAACCATATCCACATCCATATGAGTTATTGGGTGCATGTGGCTGCGGATAATAGGATCCAGTATACGACTCAGAACCTAATACATTTATGGATCCGATTTCATATACGAGGTCATCCGCAGCTGCATCGTATCCTCCTGAATGACCTCGAGGAGCCCATCTCCTATATGCAAATATATTTTAAATTTTTAAACATTATATATAATTTAAAAATTAAAAATTTTTATGTCATCGTGTAGATTATCTGATAGATCTACATTATATCATAAAATCAAGAAAAAATCAAAAATTTTGGCATGCTCCCTTTATTTTGCAAATTTCAAGGTATTTTTTGGCATCCAAAAAAATAGAAACAATGAGATAGAAAAGAGAAAGCATAGCTTATTTAAGGTTGGATCCTCCTTCAACCGTGTTGAATCAGCGTATTTTTTGTCGTGGGGAAGAAGAGGAGTGTTCGGATAGGTTGAAAAGGCCTAAGAAACTTCTCGAGCCTTTCCAATCATCTTTTAAAGCAAAAGGAAGAGGAGGGAGGAGGCTCGGTTCGGAACCGGTCTGACTCGATGCGGACTGGACGGTTCACACCGGTTCCACACGAAATCGGAAAGTTTGGATCAAGTCCGAGCAGTTCACGACCAGTTGCAACCAGTTCCTATCGGTTAGAAATCGGCTCCGGCAGGTTCGGAGCCGGTTTCGAAAAAAGAGGTAACCGACCCGATCCCCCACCGGGTCAACTCTATATGGGCCCAACCGGACAGTTCGGCCCGGTTCAGCGGACCTTAGATCTCTCTATCTGGAAAGTCACATTTTTCCTAGTGTAAACACAACCAAATTCTCTCTACACTTTCCAACTGACTCAGAATACAAAATCTCCTTCCTTTGAAGAAGATTGCACAAATTGAGATGGCATTGCTCAAATTAATCTTTTTTTTTATAATTCCTCGTTGACTGCTTTATGAATATGTGCTTGGCAAGAAGATAGGTTGATAATTCTTATCAAATTAAGCAACCAGATTCCATGTCAGAAGAGGATTAAGGAATCCTCCCTCCCACCACAGTGAATAAACTGAGAGCAATTGAATGCATGTAATGAGAAACTAGAAACATTTAGGGCCTGTTGGGCACCATTTTTGCTTTTGGGTTTGTCTCGGAAAATTAGTACAATACCACATGGAGACTGATGTTGAGGATAGCATTTGCACAAAACTTCTGATGTTCCTTGCTTTTACTTTCATGCTTTTTTGAAAGCAAAAAAATCTTTGATTACAAATCCTTTAGAGATATTACAAACAATTTCAAGAAACAAAAGACTTTCATCATATATGTTGCCCAGTCTAGTTCATTTTTTTCTCGGGTTTTGGAATGCCCGAACAGAAAATAAAAGCAATACCAAACAGGCCCTTAGTTAACACAATCAAAAATATTAGCTTAGAATAAAGCATATAATAATTGATTGAGATGGTTTTGCCACTTATAAACCAAGCAAAGATGACCAGGGCAGGTACCATATTTTGCATGGAGAGAATGGGAAAGCCTAGGAAAATCCTAATGATATTAATTTCCTTGATCTCGCTACAATATAACACATAAACTCGATAGAAACAAATCGGAAGCAACTTGCACTACCAAAGTCAATCTGTAATAGATAGTTATTTCCAGTATACGACTTCCCATCTTTAAAGAAAAGATTTCCATATAAATAGTTCTATATTCAAAGAAGCGAAAAAAATAATCGTACATCATATCACTGAAGCAGGTTAATTAGTCCAAACAAATTTATCACTAGAAACAAGAAACATCAACAGAATTATAAGAGAACGAAGACTAGGGACCATGAATCTTAGAAAGGCCAGGCAATTAAATACCGACCCTCAACGAGGATACCCATGAGGAGAGCCTCCGTCCCGGTGTTGGGGTATTTGAGCTTCCTTGCCTCCAGTTCCGCCATGTTAAAGGACTTTATCGCCCTCGCCGACCACCTGAGCCATTTATTACAACGTACTCATCATTACCCAATCACGACCCTCATGAAAGAAAAAGAATCTCAATGGCTCACCTGGAGATCTTCTCGGTCGAAGCTCTCTCCGGTTTCCTGCAAGAATGAGAAATCAAAAATTCAATCAGGAGTCATTCTTGAAAACAGGGTTCGGAAGAGGGGGTGGGGGCATTGAAGGGTGGATTTACGCGGTGGGGAGACTGAAGAAGACGGCGGTGGAGCGAGGGCTAGGCCGCGGGTAGAGAGGCGTGGTGGGCGCGCGGGGGGAAGAGAGAGGGCCAGGGTCTCCGAGGAGAGAGCTCGCGAGGGGGTTGGCCTTGCGGCGGTTGGAGGGAAGCGAGAGAGAAGAGATGGAAGGGAGAATGGGGCTCTTGGCGCTGCTCTTGGAGAGGGAGGGATAGGTGGAGGTCGAAATCGGAAGGGCGGAGAGGATTAGAGTTGTCATGGGAGCTTTGTTTAGGGGGGGATGAGTAGGAGAGGGCTTTATGAAGAGAGCGAGAGGGGAAGAAAGGGGAGGACAAAAAATAAAAAAGAAAGAGCGGCCGCCATGGGTGGTCTGGTTGGACGCCGGTCAGCGGCGAAGTCGCGGGGATGCGCACTCCTTTTTCCCATGGTAACTAGGGGTACATCCGGGGAAAATTGTTTTGAAAATTAGCTTAGTAAATACTTGTAATTATTAAATTTGATAGAGTAAATTAGATTAGGGTTTGATTTTTGCACAATTGATTAGATTGCAATCAAATGGATGCCCTGGGATAATCGATGGGCGAGAATGGGATGAAAGGTCTTGATCCCACATCAAGTCGAGTGTAGATCAAGATTTAGATATTGCTTCCTTTGCTACCCGGGTAAAAAAAAAAAAAATAATAAATACTAAATATTACTTCTTTTGCATTCTCTTATCAGGTATCTTCCTCGTCAGCTCAATCTATAAATCTTGAAGACTTTCTAAGGCAATATTTGGCCTTATTCTTCTTATAGGTTATGAGTTTTTGGAAGTCAAGGATCTCATCACTTCCATACTGTAGAGAATGATTGGCAATTTGTCTGCCATAAGAATATGATCATCTGATTTCTGCATAGTATATACCAAAGCATGTTGTGGCGCATGATACTACCCTTGATAATAGAAACAAGCCTCTTGAACTGCTCTACTATGAAAGTTGAGGATTTCTTCTATTACTTCGCAAGTGATCTTAACATAGTGGCCACTTGGCTAGTGACTACTTCCAACAGGTCGTGTCGGCTATCGTTCATATAAAACTTGAACTGTGTGACTATAATTTCTAGAGGACCAACTAACGGATGTATCATCTCTACCTATGAAACATGGCTTCCAAAGTCAAGCTTCCCAAAAGGAGTAGAGTCAATTAGGTCGCTGAAGACTTCAACTCCCTATGAAGTTGGAGGAACTAGTCTAGATGGCCTAGTATGAGAACTCGAAGGCACCTTGATATAGTGTAGTGGACTCTTTGGTAGTCCTGATGACTGAGCACCAATACTCTTTCTCAGTTGCATGATGATAGCTACCCAAGCTGCCCCATCGAGCATGCTAGAGAAGATGCATTGGCTGTTGGATTTTTCACTAGGAGGGATGAAAGGTGCACATCCTCGATGGTACATGTAAGTGCACAAGCATGCCATCAATGTCAGTAATCGAAAAGAAAACAGAGTGAATGATTTGTAGAATGGATCTTGATGTCTTAACGTTTAAGGACTTTCACTACTATGATACCACCTACTTAAAAGAGGAGGATGTAGGTTATAGACGTGGCCACGATTCTATGCTAACAACTATGGATAAACTAGAAAAAAGCAAGGTAATTAGAGCAAAAAAAATAAAGATAAATACAATGATAAATTAAAGGTAAAGAAAAGATAACAATCAATGTTTGATTGTCTATGGGTCCTCCTTCAGGTTACATCTCACCATTTATACATGACATTATAACTAGTTTGGTAACCATTCCTCTCTAGTGCTGACATATGTCCACCTTTAATTTTCTACTTCTTTGATAATTAACAATATTTGGCACCAACTATCCTTCACTATCCATGTTATGATAATTGCTAGGTCTTCTAACATATAGTGATCCTTCTACAAGATTGACAAAAGGAACCCCATAAATCACTATGCCCATTCGGCCTTAAATCAGGCACAATTTGACCTTATTCGATCTATCGTTGATGGTTAACTAGTTTTGAACAAAGCTCTCTTTATTTGGCCTGAGGGGTATAATAGATCTCATGTAGAACCATTCCTAAGATTACTCAGCATATTTTCTAAATGGAGTCGAGGGTACCAAGGCTTCAACCTCTGAGTTACTCAATTTAAGGGTGCTTGGCTCGAGACTCCTCCATGATTATCCTATCCAAACCTTGCCACATGGTTGAATATGCATGTACCCTTTTTAGATGCCATCATTAGCCAGAATGTAATGTAAACAAGGTTTTGAACTTCTGACCTGATGAGTCGCCTTGCGTTCAGATCCTTGACAATGAGTGAATTCATTATGAAGTGGAAACCTAGTTTCCACTTTGGACCCCGACCATACATGGTGGATTTTTGGATTTAGAAGCATCCACCTCTCAATTTTTTGTGCACTATTCGACATGATGGCAAATATGTATCTCAAAGTCCACTATGTATCACTGGTTGACTTGAAGTCAACACTAAGTTTGCACGTTGCGTGGAGTATAAACTACTTTAAAATTTTGGTTGTGGTAGAGTTGGTAATATTTTTAGAAATAAAGATGGAAAAATTTAAGTAGTTGTTACTAAAAAATGCAGAAGTATTTCAAAAACAAAAATTATTGAAGCTTTGGCATTGAGGGAATGATTAAAGTTGGGCTAGATATTGGTTTCCATGGCTTCGAGCTAAAAGAGGCACCTTAGTTATTATATAAGGATTGCACAAAAAGAAAAACTTTTGATAATGGTATTGGAGATTTTAATTATTCTCTTTTTCTTACTAAAATTGCAGGTGGGGTTTTGTTCTACTACATCCCTCATCACGGTAACGACACATCTTAGTTGTTAGTCAAGTATGCCTTATTTTTGGATGTTTATGAAGCTTGAAGGAAATCTTATCTTATCTTTGTAATATCGTATCGTCAAGCTATATAACTTTTTTCTTTTACGACATAAATAATATTCTCATGTTATCATCTTAGCGGGGAGAAAACTCCATCCTTATAACCCTAGAATAGTAGCATTTTCATTATGGACCATGACCTACCTAAGTAGTGGTTAGAATTACTAGAGAAGTTAAAAATTTGGGGATTTAGCATGTTTGTTTCTTTACATTTATTTTTTCCTGACTAATCCTATATTCAATTTGAATTAATACATAATAAAAGGGTTATTAACAAGTTGAGATGGCCGAGTTGGTCTAAGGCGCCAGATTAAGGTTCTGGTCCGAAAGGGCGTGGGTTCAAATCCCACTCTCAACAGGTTCTTTTTGGGAAGTTTTTAATTCTTTTTCTCCTTTATAATTCTTCTAAAGAAAGGTTTCCTATTGTTCAAGAAATCTTGAGCTTAGTCCACACGTCTAACATCAATATATAATTTTAAAATTATATCTTGTTAATTCTTTTTTAAAACTAAATTATAATTCTTCGAAAAAGTTTCTAAATTAACATTGAAAAAGTGTTCAAATGAATTTTGAGTCCAATCCTCAACCCTTAATACTTTTCCCTTTTCTTTTTAATATGTGGAAGCAAACAAATTAATAGAATTAGAACATCTAAAATATGGGGAAAAAATTAGTTCAATAAAAAAGTTCTGATATCAATGTAATTTCTACATATATCTGTGCATATTGATTATTTTAAACAAATATAATATATATTTTGTAAAAAAAGATTGTTACACTAATAGTTAAAGGCATTTGGACTTAATGTAGGGTGAAATATCATGTGCTAGATTTTTTATTTTCCTTTCGGTCAAACACAAATTGCTATTTAGAACTAAAAAGTGCTAATTTCCTGGCTAGCATTGCCTAGTGATAGTGCATTAAGAGTAGGGATTTGTGTACGATCTTAAGATATGGTAACTTACTTATGTAGCTTGCCATGGAGAAAATGTAATACTTAACCAAATTCTTATATAACTTGCAAGGCCCAATTTTGATCTATGTAAGCTAATTTAGGTCGTAATGGCAATATTCTTCTAATTATTAAAATATTATAAAATTATGGATGATTGTGATTAAAGCCAAAAAGGCATTGATTGAGATGGGACGAATAGTTGTTATTAAAGAACAAAAAGAGTCGTGCACAACCATGGTTACAAAGAAGAATGCCAATTAAGATGGAACGAAGGGCTTTGATTAAAGACAGTAGTGAGAATTGGTTGAGATAGAATTTGGAAGTTTGAGCTTAAAAGTTTCTAAGTTTCCCAATGAGAATAGAGAGCTCAATTAGGATTCCCAGTTTCTTTAAGAAAGTAACATATTCTCTCTCAAAAGAGTGAGTCTTGCACTTCACCCCTGGCTTTCGCAAGGAGGAGCGATTTTTTTTCTTTTTTGGCTAAGCACATGGAACCGGCCTCCAGGGCTTTCTCACTATACACGTAAGATATTCAATAATTTACAACTTTTGTCTTCGCAAAATATTCAATCTCTGTGCAGGAACCAGATTGTATCTTTCGCAAGAAAGAATGATTCATCTTCCTTCGCATGCATTCACCGTTGGATCACTATATGCACAGATCTCAAATTTCTCAGAATTCCATCATTCATCCATAGGCACAGCTCTCAAAGTAAGCAGCTGATAATTCAACAGTAGATTCTTGCAAAAGAAGGTGAATCCTTCTTTAAAGCGAAAGATACAACCCTCTCACTACTTATACACACATCTCCCCTTCTGGTTTTCCTCGCCCCCACCACCCCCGGCCGCATTCAATCATGAATCAGCCTCCGATTGCGCATGCAGGAGTGAAGCTGTATTTTTTGTATGCGGCTCATGCAAGCACATGGGACACCAGTGTGGCCATCATCAAGCGTTTAAGGTGTCACCTAAAACCTACATACCCTTGTAATAGCAATAATAATGGTAATGGTAATAGTAATAGTAACAATAATTAATACATAAACAGCTAGATTAATGATCAACACAAGGAATAATAACTTTTGAGAAGGCAAGATCACAGTAAAATGATGCCTTTTAATCCTTGAGGGTGTCAAATGATGCATTGTAATTTAGTTTCCCTACAGTGGATTCTAAGCATAGGTGATTCAATGAAAACTATCAAGGACTGAACACAGGCAAAACTCATTTGGCTATGAAAGAAAGCATTGTTAGTGAGGCTGATACTGGTATATGCAGTGTTCTTTGACACCATCGTAATTGGTTACTCCGCCCACCAGGAAAGAAGGCCCAAACCATCTCCATATATATCTCCCTGACAAAAAAACAAATTTGTGAAAACAGTGATCACATTTACTTCGGCCACTAAGAAGGAAGGCCCAAACCTTCAACCTTCAAAAAAATTATTTTGCAAACACAGTTCCATATTGTAACATGTTGGGGTCATGCGAGATAACTCATCTTGTACCAAATCAACAAGTCATTTTATTGCAAAATCTTATCAAACTCCAGTTACTTCAGATGGAATGTCATTTATGTAAGCAAAGTATCACTTAGTCAAAATTTATGATATCTGTCTATATAACTGCTTACAGAACAGCAAGCATTTCAATGCCGCTAATCAATACCAACCAAGGGCATTTGTCTTCAACAGGCAACAGCACTGAAAATGCCTACCAGTATCTCATATCTCAACCAAGTTTCTATAGGTCCATATTGATATTTTACCTGTTCTCAATATATATATATTGATACGTCGAATGAAATGCTATCTATACTGTTAGCAATGGTGTCAATTGTAAGGCAATGGAACGTCTCCACTTCACCTACCAGTGTCTCATTTTATCCAAGTGTCTGTAGGTGCTTTTATTTTTTTGATGGTATGTCAGATGAAGTTCTATCTGCATTGTTATCCAGGTATCAGTGTTCATGCATTAAAAAGTGGTTGGCACTTCACCTGTAAGGATCTGAGACGTGATACCTTCATACAATGTAAATATAATGACACACAGGGACATATATAGATATATGTGCATGAATTTGAGGAAGAGAGGGGGGGGAGAGAGATCGGAGACTAATGCTAGAATACTTTTGAAACTAGTTTGCCCCCACCTACTTCTAACGTGAAATCAATGATTTAAAATGCATCAGAAAATAGTTCATCAGCTAAAACACATTATGGGTCATGTATTTTGAGAGTCTAAACTATCGATCTTGTTATAGACATCTTAAAAAACTTCTGAATCAAAGCATGATATGCAGGAGCATTAGATCAGTGGTACACTTTCACTTCCAAGCGAAAGGTCTGGGGATCGAGCCTTGAAGTGGGGGTTATCCCCAGAGATCTTCAATCCCACCCTGTCCAGGCATTTTCCTAAAGCAAAAATCCAAGTCCATGAACAATAGAACTCAGACTGCCCAGGCAACTAGAAGGGTAGTAATGGGGTGGCTCTGGCCTCCCCTATCTCAAGGTGAAAAAGAAAAAAAGAAAAGAAATCAGAGCATGATATCTTATAATTAAAATTGTCCACTTTATATGTACTTGATGTATAGGCAAGAAAGTTCCAAGGATGTGATTGTGTCTGTTTGTAGGCAATATAAACATTGTGAATTTTCATTTTAAAAGGGCTGTCATGATATTATTGGATATATTTAATACTTCGATAAATTAACATTCCAAAATAACTTAAAGCATAATCAATGATTGTAAACAATTAAAAAGAATTCCAAAATATATTGCAGTCCGTGAAATTTACACTAAACTAATTGCTAAACATGATAGATGTGCTGAAGTTTACCATTTCTGTTCTAAAGCACGTGGCAGAGATTGCTAAACTTCCACAATTCTCCATCTTATTGGAGGTTGGAGCCAAGGTTTAAAAAAGCAACTATGGTATATAAGAAAAGTCAAGGTAATGCATACGCTCAATTGACGCCTAAGCATTTCATATTTAGAAAAAATAAAAGATAAATATATTCATAATAATATATCAAAATAATATAAGTTTTAGAGAAAGCTCAATAAAGATTTATAAAAAAAAGAAAAACCTTAGAGAAAAGTGGTGAGCCACACATCCAGGGACGGGCATATATGGGCCATTTAGGCAAGGTATAGAACCCATTAACATATAAAGGTAGCCTACACCCATGCAGTGTAGTTAGGAGGCAATATATGCATATGGGGCCATATATGTGGCTGCATAGACCATTTTTAAAACAATGGTTGGAGTTGTGATCCTGAGCAAAACATTTCATAGGTTACTTTTTCAACACAGGCTTACATAAGTTTTGTTTTTAACATAATCTAGTTTTTTCCATGGGACTCTAGACTAACATGTCTCATATACTTATTAGCATTAATGCCTCATTTATGAAAGAAATTACAGAAAATTACTTATATATAGCTAAATATATAAAATTACTTACATATTAGCAAATATATGTACATCTATGTATGCATGTGAGCATCTGAATATGAATATGGGTGTATCCACAGATGTGGGTATTTTTGTGTTCTTACATTCTTATATATGATGTATGTCCACGAATATATTTTATGTAATTGATAGCTGTGCATGTATTGGTGGCAATTTCTAACCTAAATCTGCTAACTACCCAAATTCACTTGAAATTGAAATTAAAGGGTTTCCGCCAGTTTTTGGTATGGGTTTGTCCCTCCAACCTGATGAACACTATGAGTTGAACAAATCATTGAAATCCATTACCATACGCTTAGAGTAGCCTTAGTTATGTTCTGGGCCATGGCCTAGTCAAGGATTGTTCGTGTTATATATATTCACAATAAAAATTTAGAGATAATACATCACATCTAAAGGTTCGGATCATCGGCGATGGGCCCTCCATCATCTGGTTAGGACAAACCTTTTTTGGACTGTTGTGAGTGCCCATATATTAGCTCTATCATACATATATCAACGGCTCAGATTATCGATATGGGACCCCCATTGTCCAATCTAGAACTGAACAGATTTTAGTGGAGATTTGCTCGAGTGTAGTCAAGTCAATGTCATACATATATATATATATATATATATATATATATATATATATATATATATATATGTGTGTGTGTGTGTGTGTGTGTGTGTGTGTATATATATATACACGTATGCATGTATGTATGTTCTTGTTTTCATTTTATTTTCTTAGAGTCAGTCATAGAACCTAAGTCCATAAGTTACTGAAAGTTCTCACATCTTGAAAACTTAAATTGAAAATATATTTATTTCTAGGAAATTGCAATTCTCCAAGAATACCATTGACACATTAAGCTGTGACTGAACATCCCGCACGCACCATCTTTCCATCCAATGTTAATTCATCATGGCCATGCATACAAATTGATTCACAAATGTTTACAATGGAAGTATCTTCCATCAATCAATACATTATGTCCTAAATGACCAACAACAAGGCCATAATCAAGATCTAAAAGCAAGAACGGGTAGAAGCTAATAATATAGTATAAGGTGCTGACACAAGAATTATTCAAATAAGGCATGTTAAAAGAATCATGACTCACAATAATTTCCATGGGAGCAAATGGTTCTGCATCTTCCTTCTGCTCAATCGGGATGGATGGATATCTAATATCAGCCACTCTAAAGTGTACCTGCAAGATAATTTTCAGAAGATGAGTAGAAGGGCGAGCATAAATTTAACACCTGTTTGTCAAAATATCAAGTTGAACAGGAAAAAAATTAAACACCTCTTCTTTTAGATCTAGAGTCAATTCTCCGCATTCATGTTGCCATATCCATATATCACCTGGTCCCCTATCATCAAAATGTAAGGAGAAAAGAGATTATATAGTACACAGATAGATTATGTAGTCTCCTTCTCCAATAAGAACAAATGGCATAGAAGGATTCATGAATAATCTCAAGTGATGTTGGCTAAACATGTGTAGAAGGAAAATTCAATTGCAAACATAAAGACCTTACAATTTGCATGGCTGTTGCAGCAGATGAACAGGAACATATATGTCATTAAAAAACCCAAGGGACACTGCAACACAGGTTAACCACCAATTATGAACATGAGCCTATAAAGTAAAAGTTGCTAAGATGGTTAAACAGGCCAGTTTTGAGATAAACATGTAAAATTAATGAAAATAATCAAAATTAAAAAAAAGTATCTCTATAATGAGTGATAGGATGGTGGCACGGAAATCACAAACAAGTGACCATAAATGGTTGCAATGAGTCAGACACACCCTCCCAGATACACAAAGAACTAATGACAATCTATTTCAGACATGGTTAAACTTTAGATTTAAAGTAGTACACATTAATACTTCCAGTTGTGCTCCAAATCTGATATGGAGAAGTGGAGGATTACTCATTTACCCATAAAGAAAAATGCAAACATGCAACACTGATGGAAATAAATAAACAAAAAAAATCAAAACACTCTTTCTATAATGAGTGGTAGGATATGGGCATAGAAAGCACAAACATGTAACTATAAGTGGGTGGCAATCAGTTGGGACAGAGCCATCCAGATACAAAAAGTAGAAGAATGGATGACTAAAGTCTTAGTCATCAACAACAATATTCTATTTCAGACATGTTCATACTTAAGATTCAAGGGAGTACACATAAGTACTGCCACTCACGGTCCCAGGATGATATGGAGAAGTGGAGGATTACTCATTTGCCTATAAAGGAAAAATGAAAAGATTCCATACTCCCAATCAAATATAGGTAAGAAGACTTGCTTTCCCTTTTCCTTTTATTTCCTTCTTCAGACAAAGGGAGGGAAGACACATCCAAGGTAAATAATCAAGGTCCAAATAGCACCACCAAAGACCTAAATCGGAACCAACCCCAAGGGAATGGGGTGTGACCACTAGGGCATTGCCCAGTTCACGTAAGAGCACTTGTTTACCATAGGTATTGTGTTTCATACCCATAGATGGGGTATAATCATTCTGCTGAAATCCAGAAAACCCTGAAATCACCACTGATTAGCAGTTGTTAATTGTGATAACATACAACTGCAAGACTGGTTTTTCCTTAAAAGCACTAACTATTTCAATTGAGCAATGATATTGATCAAACAACATACTAAATAAATTACAATTTGGGCAAAAAACTCATTACACTAAAAAGGATATCAGAAGTTGATGCCCTATAAACAGAAAAAAACAAATTTCTTTCAGCATAAAATATGATTTGGAAGAAAAGTAACCAAAGACAAGCAAATGCAAAAATCTTTTTCTTTTTTCATTTAATTGTTCCCTTTTACATTTCAATCTTGACCATTAGAATCTATGACATTTTCTTGATTTAAAATATCATTTTTCCCCTGAACTGATATGTATTTGCATGCTAAATTGAACCCTGAATTGAGATGGTGGCTGCTGCAATTATTACAAGGCCCTATCAAAACATAGCTTCCTTCCTGCTCCATATGACTGCATATATTTAGCTTCAAATCTTGCCAGGTGATGATAGAAAGACTATCCTAATCTCGTAATATGCAAATTCAACTAGCATCCCTTTATGTGCTTTTGCCAGAAACTAATTTGACAAAGTAGACTCAACCCAGGTGAAGTTTTCAGTTTTATAAATTTCAATAGACACAGTAGACTCGATCCTAGTCCCGGATTTCCAGTCAGGAATATAAAAAAAAAAAAAAAGCAGAAAAAAAAGTAAAACTAAGCTGGGTTCTCCGATGAGAATCGACAAGAGATAAGCAGATGGTCCATGGACTATGACTAGCTGCTACCTAGTGGACACCTGCTGGTTAGCTGGAATCCCCTATCTTGAGTAATAAAACAAACCTACAAAGTTTATCATGCATCATTCTATTGTACATCTCAGATCCTTCCTTGTATAGTTCTGAATCTTCTGATAGTCTTAAGATGAAACTAAAATGTACTACAAACAAGAGTTAATATCAAGTACCAGTACTGAATACCAACTTATTAAACACCAACTAACTACATAAGAACAAGAATTTAGTATCACATTATGTACCCCTAATTCACTAGCCAAAATGGTACTGCATGCATATCGCACCAAAACAGGGAATGAGTAAATATATGTCGGTTCAAATGCAATAGAGCAAAAGAGAGAAGTGTACCAAGTGGTCCGGCAGCAATATAATGTGGCATACCCAGAAACTAAGGGTTTCCAAATGTTGATTCCCAGTCAGTATGGCACATACTAACCTATACAGGCACATACTTGGCTCTTCAATCCTTCCATAAGCGTATAATCATATGCAACTTCTCAATATATATGAATTAAGTACAATATCCAAAATAGATGTCATTGTGTCACCACAATGTGTGTAGTGCTTCTACTGCAATTGACATCATATGTAAGTCCCAGAAACACTAGGCTTGTACCTCCAATTAGGCCCCAGTCAAATTGAGCTATTCAAGAACAACACAAGCTCAGCTTGCTAACAACTTGTCTGTAATCCTGCAAGTACTACAAAACAAGCTAAGCCCAAACATTATACTAGTGTACTAGACTTGTTTGGTAGATGAGCTGAGCCTGATCAGAGTGCTCATACAATTAGGCTAGTGAACAAGGAGTGCAAAATATTATCAATATTTAAGTCAATTACCTCGAGTTGAAAACCCAAATACCTAATTCCCAGTCTCGCCTCTCAATATCTCATAGTCTCCATCTCATGTTCTTGTCACTATTGCAGGTTGTGCTCACTATCTTGCCTGACCACAAGGAGATCACCCCAAGTTCCCCTCACCTTGCCGCATCCCCTATCGACAATCTTCCACTCTCCTCACTTCCTATGCTTGCCACATCATCAGAGATTGTACTTCTCTCCTTGTATCAGTCGATACAGGATATCATGTCAAAGACCATCCACTAAAATAATTTCGGCCACAAGGTACCGCACCATGTCATCTTCCCAATCCACCACTTTCCAAAACTTTTCTCTATGCTTTATCTACCATCTAAGGCTTCTTGAAGCCCATAAAAATTTGATTTTGCTATAGCTTCCTTGCAATCTTTGCCCAAAACTCCACTTCCAAGAAGCAGAATAAAGGACATACATCATTAATTGATGCGATAATTTAACCACCATCCACCCTCTACATCATAACAGAAATACGCTTTTGGCAAAAAAATCCATTACTTTTAAATAGACTACAACGAGAAGCATATGAAATAAAAATAATGTACTATTTATTATTTGTTTGCATGCTTCCAATATCAACACTTTGAAAGCCTGTAGGACACCCTATCTTCCATATGAACATTACCACGAAAATATATGTAATGCTTAACAAGTAATTTCCTACATACAGCGCAAGCCATCAGCATTAGATTTTTCAATCCTTCCACTGAGAATCTCCCCAACAAAGGGCCGAAACATAACTAATCTGAACACAACCTATCAAAAGAAAAATAGTTGATTAGTTGCATAACTAGTGACAAAAAGAAAGCACATAAACCAATATATATGTACCTTATTTCAATCAGATGAAACAGCTATTATCATGAAGCAATTGTTATCATTTGTAATTGCGTATTATTTTTTCTAAGTCCAAATCAGCAGCAGTAACCAACTTATGATTTAAACATAAATTTTAAGGTAGCAAAAAAAAAAAGGATGAAAAGAAACAAAAGGTTAGATAGCAAAGGTTAACAAAACTGGAATAAAATAGAAAAGGAAAGAAAGAAGGAAAATAATATGTTCATTTTTGCCTCATTTGGGATACAGAATGAAGAAAATACATGGAAGAAGACAAAGAAGAGAATAAAAGAAAGTGGAAAGGAAAAATATTTATAAGAAAGTAAGGAAGAAGAGCAAGAAGAAGAAAATAACACTTGGTCCAAAAAAAGCTAAAAAGCGAAAAATGAAAGAAAGAACAACAGAAAATAGGAAAATAATAACAGGAAAGGAATGGATAAGAACAGAGGAAAAAAGAGGAACAATAAGGAAGAATAAAGAAAGAATCATAACAAAGAAGAACAGAATGGACTATTGATGGGACTATTGATGGGTAAACATAAGGTTGGTGGCTGGCAGGAAGATCATCCGCAATCTATGACATGTGACATGTAGGTAGACTCTCTTAACTTCTTCTCAGGAACAAAGAAAACAGCTATTTTACAAACACACGTACCACGGGGGTTTCTATAAGGTGTCATGCTCATTGATATGTCTATAAATAATTTATTAGCTATTATAATCTAAAATTTATAACTCATTAGTTAGTGAATATTTAACATACAGCATACTTCATAGTACAATAGACCATTTAAGTATGCACATTTTAATTGACATAAGTTGTATACCATTTTTGCTTGGTGAGCTAAGCGGCCACCTAGGTTTTGATAGTACTAAGCAAGAACTTAAAACTCTAGGCAGCCACTTTGCATTGGTGACTATCATCTAAGAAGTAGAACTGAGCTAAGTGCCGAAGCAGCTGCCTATCAATAATACCTTTAAGCAAACTTTGCAACTTTATGCAATTGAAACTCCATAAGTCAAAAACGAAGAAAAAGATGAGCACCTTATATGTCGAAGAGCCATCTCCTGGAAAGATGAAACCACCTTCTATGGATTGGATGTCATAGACAGAGATGCAAAGCCCCAAATTTGAGATAACCTAGTAGAAATCAAATATAAACATAAATAAATGGAAGAGATGGAAATAAAATTAACACCACTCTATTACTAGCCGCACCTTGTCCAAGAACAGCCTCTCAAGTTCTTCCTTGATTGCATCACGGAGAGGACGGTTAAGTAAGTGAGGAGGCACTGGCAAATTATGCTCAATTAGGCTAAGATAAAACATGGTACCTACAAATGAGATGTCATAAACAACCTGTTAGCTCTGTAAGCAAGATTTAAAAAAAGTGCAAAATAAATTGGGGCATTTTCATGTATATTCTCAAAAATATTACTTTTGATATTTGCTCTTTGAAGTTACAAATATCAAATATATCCTCCTGTATTTAATTCATTTGCTATTGTGTCCATTAGGTTCCATTGTCATAATTGAACATCGCTGGTCAGAGACTACAATACAGAATTAATGATGCAAGACCAATTTGGAATGGCCTAGTTATCCATTTCTGGAACTAAAGGGCTAGAAGTCCAAGATGTGGGTGGTAACTCTATAGGAGTCACAATACAAACACTGAATTATATAGTGATGATTTGGGATATTGAAATTGATTCTATACAGAGTTAGCAATTCGAAGGCCAACCTTATGTAGAGTATGCAAACATTAAATTTTAATTAATAAATGATAGACAAATTACTATCATTACATTGAAATTTATTAACTAAAAGTTACTTTATGCAAAATTCCTTGAAAAAATGAGCAACAAAGATACTCTATCATTAATACCAAAAGAATGTGTTAATTACATCTACCATGATGGCATGCTTCCTCTATCTCCAACTCTCTAAAAGGTATGGTCTTCCTATCCCATTTACAAAAGCATATCCAGATCGTTAGTGGATCAACTTCTTCATTCCATTTCAAAAATATTATGACAGCATCTCCCTGTGATTCTCAGAGAACACAAATAGGACTAGTTAAAACTACCAACAGCTAGCTTCATTTGCTATCAATAATATGTCCCCTCATTCAAGTATGTACACAAAGAACAACAGGAATAGCTGACAAGGAATTTTCCTGAAATGGCTAATGTAATTGAGACACCAATATAATGCATTGGGGACTATGTATCCTAAACTGTCAACTTTTGGATAAGTCAAGAATCATCTACCATAGTTATGGCCCTGAACTTTTGAACAAGACACATAACTCTTAAGCAGTGATCCTTGAATGGGAAATCCAAGATTAGATGTATGCGCGCCCCAATGAGCGAACATAATCAAAAATAAATTCAGTACAAACACACATTAATGATTTGCAAGCTGAAATATAAGAACCTACATTGTGTTTAGTAATAGCTGTATACAAGCAGTTGAATATAACCTCATCCTAAATATATGCGACAAAGTTTCAATGCACATTAAACAACTAAATGTAGAAGCACAAATCTGCATCAAGGAAATCAACTTCAGCAATAACTTTTTTTAAAAAGTCGGCATTTAAACTACCTTGTTGATTACATAGTTTAGGCTCTTGCAACCAATCTCCAAAATCCGTGATATTTAATCCTTAAAGAGTCTACATTATCATGGAAAGAGATAATTCCAAAAAAATAGATGGTTTTTTTTTAATACTGCCAGCAATAAGAATAACAATGTTGACAAACACTGAAGAATGCCGCGATTTCTAGAAATATGCTGACAAAGTAAAGGTGATAAATTCACAATTTATCACCTCTTTTATCAATGAGAGAAATAAAATGGCAACTTACTCCTAAGGATGTTTCATTGTGATTCTTCACATCACTGAACTCCCTGTACCTAGAAATATACAGCACTAACTCTCTCTTACACACTACTAACAATTAACTACTCTAAAGTCCAGCATCTCATGTCATCAAGTTCACCATCACTAAAATCCAAGAAGAAACCAACAACTACATACTTCACTCCAGATATTTAACCAACTAGCGCAGATATGCACAGATCCACAAATGCAATCCATCAGTCCGTTCCACAACATCAAGTACAATGGAGACCCCAAAACAAGCACTCCTTGGACTAACGAGAACTTGATCGTGAATGCAATATTTCATATAGTTCTACGAGTTCATATATTCCTAAAAGTACTTGTTGGAAGACTTATTTAAAATTGAAGAGAACCAATGTTAATGGAAATACATATACCTTTGTGCATAGAGAGATGAGAGATTGGAGATGAGAAACAGAGAGCAGGATTCGAGGACTAATTTCTTTTTTACATGCATTGCGCATGCCAATAAATATTGCAACTAAACTGGACTAATAGTCCATCTCCATAGGGTAAAAGAAGGTTCATCCATGTCGATGCACAAGGCCACTTCATCACATTCTAAGGAGACCACACGTGATAAGCCTTCACAAACCAGATGGACTTCTTCAAGTCTATTGTGTGATTGTTGGTTACAGTATTTTCCACTTGCTGGCGCAATCGATGATAGTACAGTCAAGAAGGTTTTCGGCCTAAATCTACAACAAACTATAAGCTCATTTGCTTGACTGAAACCATATTGTAAGTAGAACTAAATATGCTAAACTACAGGACTACGCTAAGAATAGGATAAGCCTAAAAAAGCTTTGACAAGTTCATCCAGAAAATTTAAAGATATACTGGTCTGATACCTTGTTTATGCCTCATAATAATATTATACATCATACCCTGCATCTTTCTGGAAATAATACAAGTTGCTCGCACATGCTGCATGACTATGTTGAACCTAGCCACGACAATCAATACAATCCATATTATAGATTCCGTTTTACAAATTTGACCTATATCACAAGGCACTGTAAGAATCACAGCGTTCTTCTCAAAACAATCTTCAAATCTTTTGAGAGTATATTAATTAAATCACCATCCAAATTAAACCTTGTCATACAAACATACTAATCACAAAATCACAAAACATTGAGAGAAGAAGAAGACGAGGAGGAGGAGGAGGAGGAGAGAGTTGGCAGGTGTCACACCCCTAATCCCAGAATCATAATTCGAGGGCATGACAAATGCCGCATACTCACAGGGTTGATCCTACAAGCATGAAAGGCATTCTACCAATCAATAAATTCAACAATATCTGGTAACAATGTAATTCATACACACGAAGTAGTGATAATCAGAACAACAAAACTATCGTACAAACTACCACATATATTCATACACACCACCCCAAGTCATAAACAAGGTTCTTCCAAATTTTATAACTCAAAACTTCTAGTATTTAAGTTTACTTATAAATAATCTGCAAACAACACTTTAATATACACAAACTGATTAAAACTACATCTCCTAACTATAAAGTCCGGCTTTGCGTCTATATACTCCCCCCAAAAGCCGGTACTGGCCTAGTTTTTGATCTATGGATCTGAAAAAAATAGGTGAAGATTATGAGCTTCACAACTCAGTAACAAATCCACTTTATAGAATTGGATCAAGCCATATCAAATAATTTAGCTCAATTAAATTACACAAAACATGATATATTTGTATCAGCAAAGTTTCTACCATTTACTTTCAATAATATCCACATGTTGAAACAATGCATTTTATCTTTTCAATAATGTTCACACTTCACATAATGAATTGGTATGTGTAATCAGATAGAATATCCAAATCTCATAATCAACTATACTTACATTCATGTACTTGTACATGGGTAACAAGTTCCAATCCATTAAGCTCTACAACCCTAACTACGGCCGCATTTATACCCTTACGCAAGAATCGTTGTGCCGGTACTGAAGTGCGGATCGGTTGCTTCACGGCACGGCTTGGTATGCCCCATGTGTCGTTTCGTGCTAGACTCATACCGCACAGCAGAGAGGATAGGAGAGAAGGAGAATAGGAGAGAGAAAAAGAGAGAGAAGAGGAGGGAGGAAAGGAGAACAAGAAGACCGGCGGAGGCTGACGGAGCACATCCCGACACGGCAAAGAGGGCGGGGAAGAGCAAGAATAGAAGAGAGGAAAAGAGAGAGGGGGGAGGTAGAGGGATGAAGAGAGAGGGAGGGTGGCGGATGGCCAACGGAGGTCGATAGAGAGCTGCAGAGGACCAGGGAGCCACGCAGAGGGGCGGAGAAGGGGCATCGCCTCTGGTTCTCTTATTTCACTCGAAACATGGGTCCTCAAAGGGGCCCTTTTTAATTTCAAAAATTTTACGTGAAGTCGGCAGCGGCCCCTCCTTCACCCTCCGAGTGGCTTCCCAACCCTTTGCAACCCTCCACCGACTTCCATCGGCTGTCCGCCATTCTCCCTCTCTCTTCCTCCCTCTCCCTCTTTTGCTCTCTTTTCTTCTCCCTCTCCTCCTCCTTCACCGGTTTCTCGATTTTATTGGCAAAATCATCCCGATCCGCCGCCGGTACAGCTCGATACATCTTGAACCAGATAGTTCGGAACAGTTCCGCCTTCTTTGCCTCTACAGCTCAAGTATCACTACAATTACCTCAGTGGTGAAATTGCCACATTTCAATCCCTATGACTAAGTACCATTATGATTACCCTCTGGTGGAGTGTCACATTTATATCCCTATGACTAAATATCACTACGATTACCCCTATAGTGGGGCGCCACATTTATAGGCCTGTGGTAGAGTATCACCACGATTGCCACTATGGGAGGGTCACAATATAATCAAGTCCAGACTCATCTTGTAGTCAGACAGAGAGTTAAGTGATATACATATATATACATATATAAATCAAGTCTTCTTTTCTTTTACAATACCTCTTCGAATTTTACAAATAAACACGCAACAAATATAATTTTACATGCTTGATCTTATTATAATGTGTCGAATCATGCGGTTAATTAAGAGAAATGCAATGATAAATCAAATTTTATATAATTACAAAATTTCATATGCAATTTATTTTTAAATTAAGGCAATAATTTGTACAATTAATCTTAGAGAAATACTATATAATATAAAATATTACATACCTCGCAGATATCAACAACTAGGTAGTCTAATCACCTCACAGGGATCCTTTGAGACCTAATAAGACAAAAACCACACATGTACCAAATTAGTGACGTGCTAATATTTTAAAATAATTCCTAAAAAATTACAAAATTCCAAAACCACGGATTTTAAACTATCATTTTAACCAGGGAAACGGGCCACTAGCCTTGATCTGTTTCCTTCGCAGGCCAAGAGATAGGAAGCGGCATAATGGAGGCCTCTCCAGGGGTAAATTGGAGAGGAAATAGACTAATGGAGAGGGAAAATGAGAGAGGGTGAGTCAGAGGGGTAGAAGAGGGCACGGTAGCCCTTCACCCTCGAACACACTCGAGCGCGCACACTCGAAGGGGGCGGGAATGATGGAGAAGAGAGAGAGGGAGAGAGAGAGAGAGAGAGGGAATAAGGGGATAAAGAAAGACTCTGGGGTGAGGAAGAGGAGAATTGAGAAAGGAAGAGAGAAGGGAGGCTGAGATGGTAGAAGGAGGCGGCGAGCGGATGGAGAGAACGGCGGACCGATGAAGGAGGTGAGAGGCTGACAGAAAGAACGCGAGAGGCGGGGGTGGTGGAGATCTGCTGGAGGTGGGAGAGTGATGTGGAACGCGGCGAGGGGGCAAGACAGAGGAGACGCAAGAGAGGCGGCGGGACCGAGGCGTGCGAGGGTAAAAGAGCACGGGAAAGAATGAGAGACGCGGTGGCGAGGGGCGCTAGGGCTTGTCGAAAGAGATCGGAAGAACAGCGGCTTCGTCCCCCGCTCTCTGTCTCAAATAGGAACAGGGCACCGAAAGCAGAGGTCGACGAAGCCGGCCGAGGTGTTCGCGGGCAACGGAGATGGGTGGAGGAGCAGCGAGCCTGCAGTATACCAAGGAACGGAAGCCGGAAGAGCTGATAGGAGAGGCGACAGCGGAGGAGCTTGTCGTCGGCGACGGACGGTCGTCGCCGGAAGAGCTGGGAGGCGGAGATGGGGGACTGGAGATCAGATGAGGGGAGAATTCTCCTCTTACACCCTGGCTCGAAATAATTACCAAAAAAAAAATGCTGTCGAAATCGGATCGGGTCGGTTTAGAACCCGACCTGTTTATAGGCCTGTGGTCATGTCAAACTCTGACCACATGGGAACGGATCGAGATCCATGAAAACAAGGGGAGAAGGATATGAACCTGGATTAAAATCAGGGGGAGCGGTGAATTCAGTGGCGAGGGTTTCTCTCTGGGAGCTCCGGGTCTCATCAGAAGGTAAAATTTTAGTGCTTGCCAGGTACAGCCAACTATTTTCTAAACCATCCATTCGTGTCCAAACCAGAAAGAAAATACTGTGCTCAGCTGGAGAAAAGAGAATGCATAAACACACCCATAAACTAGAAAAACAGAGAAGAGGAAGAGGAGGCTCGGATTGAAATGGATGCAAACTGTTGACTTCGCAAGAACAACAAAAGACCGTCCAAGATTGCCTCACCATTTAGAAAAGCCATTGTCCCCCTCGGCAATGTAGCAAAATCCATGTTCAAGAATCACCACAGACTCCTCGTACGAGACCAGATATCAAGAAGAAGAACAAAATCCAGCGAGAAGAAAGAAAAGAAAAATGAGAGAAAGAAGCACAATTTCACGGCCGTTACCCGCCAAGAAGAAGAAGACCACCAGCCAACCATGAGAAAGAAAACCAGCTGGAACCTAGGGTTCGAAGGTTCGAAGGCTCAAAGGGGATTCTTGATTCGATGAGACGGAAAGATCATTCCTTCTTCTTCTCCTTCTTCTCCGATGAGCGGCCCAGCTACCAATGGCTGCAACAGGTTGTCTGCGGAACAGCAGACCTTCCAGAGCTGCCTCTCGCACATTGCTAGAAAAGAATACATGCACGGCAATGAAGAGGAGAAGAAGAAAAACCCTTAACGAGCCACCCATCATCATCGCCCCAATTTTATACATGTACAGACGAAGAAGAGGAGGAGAAGGAGAAGGCTAAGAAGAAAAAGGAAAAAAAAAGAGCAGCGGTATAAGTGTAGAAAAGAAATCCCCACAAATACTTCTCTCCATGACGAGAGAAAGCGAGAGACGAAGCCGCGGCTTCTTTAGCGACGTCCAAGAACTGATTCTTGAGAAGAGGAAGGACCTTCACATAGAGGCTGCGCGGGCGGCCGGGAAGGGGGCGGGGGCGGCGATGATGTTGGGAAGAAGGATAGCGAAGCAGTGTGTGGAGGGAGAAGAGAGGAGAAGGAGACGAACCTGGATCAAAAACAGGGGAGCGATGAGATCGGCGGTGAGGGCTTCGCGCTGGGAGCCCAGTCTCCGAGGATAGAGGGGAATACATAGCGAGGGGAAAAAAACATTGAACCTGGATTTTTTTTCAATGTTATAAAAATATTAAAAATGCTTAAAATACATTAAATTTGAATAATTAAATATTTTAATAGTATGTTCGGAACACAACAAAAGGAACTCCAAGGTTCTAGATTTTCTCCCATTAAGTTAGATATCAACAAAACCTATAGTTAATCATAACATCCCACTATTTAAAAAAAAAATTGACCAAGCTGGGCTTGTTGCGAGCAAAATCTAGTATTAAAAATTCAAGCCAGACCTAACCAATTTAATAAATAGGCTTAATTTTTACATTTGGCCTGGCTTTTTAGGACAAAAAGCTTGGCTTAAGTTGCTTAAAAGGCTTTGGGCTAGAACAAGTCAGGCGGACCACCCAACCTGTGCATAGGTCTACTCCACTCCAAGCTTTGACTTCCATCTTCCTTCCTCTACGAGTTCACCTCAACCCCTCCTTCCTCACCCACAATACCATGTCCAACCATATCTTCTACTGTGACAACAAGTTCTAAAAATTCTAGACCTTCTTCTCCCTCTTCTACATCACATCTCCCCCTCATGTCTATCATGCTTAGGGATGGCAATCAGGTCAGGTTGGACATAAACGGGTCGGGTCATATGTAAGTCGGATCAGAAAATCATAAATCTGAACCCGATCTGTTTATTAAACATGTCATAAATTATAATCTGAACCTGACCTGTTTAATAAACAGGTAACTCGATCCGACCCGTTTAACCTGTTTGCCCAACCCGACCCAACCTGTTTAATCTTTTTAGCCCAACCCATCCTGATCCGACCTGTTTAACCTGTTTATCCAACCCGACTCGACCTGTTTAACCTGTTTATCCAACCCGACTCGACCCAACATGTTTAATCTGTTTGTCTAAAGCTATCAGTAATTAAGGAAATCAGTTGAAAAAATGGTTGCTTGGCGATCACTAAAGCTAAAAAAAGGGTTGATTAACACTGACAAACTCAGGAGCTTTAAAATCAAACACATAAAGCTGAGATAATGAAACGCATAGAAGTTCTCATAGTTCTGACAGTAACAACAATATCAAGCTCATACCACAAAGCTGCAGATATGCTCATTCATATAATAACAGAACACAATTTTACTAATTGGAATCTGATGGTTTTCTAGTTGCAAAAATATGTCAGTACAAAATGTGATCCCAGGAGTAAAGCATTATGGGAACGGATCGAGATATTCATTATGTACCTATGTTTTTTATCTAAATATTTTTTTATTCTAGATATCCTAAACTAATTGAACTATATTAAAAAGACCTCTGCTTTTTATCGGACTATAGTATATATATATATATTTTATACCAAAATACCCTCCCATCTAATCTTAAAAGTATAATGATTGCCCACTTACCTCCCAAGTGTTAACCTCATAAATAAAAAAGAAATTAATTACAATTTATCGTATTATCTTTTCTCTTTCTTATCCTCTAAAATCAAACACAATATAGAGAAAATGAAATACTAAAATATATTATAAAATATTTCATATTAAAATATAGTATACAATAATAAAATTAGGTTAATAGGTAAAATTTAGCAATAAATTAAAAGGATAACGCACTGTTATTTTGATTTAAATTTTTCTTGGATTTTGTTTGGGTGTTGTAAATTACCAATAAGTATTATATACTATTATACCATTATAGTAGCTAGTAATGGCTAATAAAATATGATAATAGTAAATAACTATATTTGTTAGTAAAATTCTACTATAAAAATTCATCCTTATATATATTATGAGCCAAAAGCATTAATAACTATAAAGTTATTATTGAGTTTTTGATTTTGATATAGATTTTCTGAAATTTCAAAAAAAATAACTTTAAAAAGTTATAAATTTAGAAATATATATCAATGAAAATGTTCATTGCCATTTCATTAAGCAAATGAAATGACACGAGGAGAAGAAATTAAGAAAGAAAAGAGGAGGCATTGAGGGGGGAAAGACAAGGTGAAGACATAGCCATACTATATCCACAACCCTACCATCTTACATCTAAAAATAAAAATCAACCACCTATGGCCAAAGAAATCATAAGTATACAAGCACAAAATAATATTATGTTTACAATACTATATAAACATCATAACTCCTGGATAAGAGAATTGCAAAGAAGAAGACTATTTGGATAAGTAAGCAAACTTAAAGAAAGTATGAGCATCATGCTTACATCAAATTGCCATAAGAGTGCTGCAACCATGCAATTTCAATTTAGATAAACTTTCTTTCAGACTTGCTTATGCCTTCAAATCTTCTAGAGAGTCTTAGTAAAGCCATTCTTCCCTCGCTTCTTGAATAAATATTTAATTGTAAGCTAGAGATTTTTAACACTTATAGTGCAAAATAAGTGTTCTTACATGAAGATCTTTCACCATTATTTTTTAATGTTACTAGAAAAGCAAAATTGATTGAAGGCAACTATAAAAGGTTTCATAAGTACATCGTGATAAAATAACTTTAACAAAACATAAACATTATGAGTATTTATTAATCCTAAAGAGAAGTATCAATAAAGAATTAGTAGTAAAGATATTCCTCGTTTATTCTCTTCGCTAATATTGAAATAATTCAAAATGAAATGTTTGATAAATATATGGTGGATATTTACAGTGGATAGACTGAAAAAGGAATAATTTATTAAAAGGCTAAGAATTTTTAAGTTATGAAAAAGTGCCTACAACCCATACCAATATGCAACCCTGGTGCCTGATACGAAATAAGAATATAAATAAGATAAATCCATAAACAATAGAGAGAAAGATGACGGTGAGATTAAGGATATAGATTTTAATGACATGTATCGGGTGCTTAAAAATTAGAGCATAGATATATTAAAGTAAAAATAATATATATTAAGAAGAGGTGGACAACAACTATCACATTGTATCATAAATCCAAGTAATATATCATGCAATCCAAAAAACAATTACCTCGTAGAACTTAAATTATGATGCCTAATATTTAACACATAGCCCTAACCAAATCATAAAAAAGGAAAAAAAATGTTAGAGCTTTCATATGTCATTTACTTTGAAAATATAGAGCTCAAGGATATAATAAGCCTTGGGATGGACATGAGGAAAAAAGCAGTGGTGGCACAAGATGGAGCACATGTTGGATTGAGGATTAAAATTTATTGGAGACTGTGGAGAAGTGGCCTAGCTTTGGAACTCAAGATCTCCCTTGTGTTGCTATTGGAACTCAATATCTAGTAAATTAGGACTTATCACCTACCTTGCCATGATCGCTTAAGAAGTAAGGTTCAATTGGCAAGTCCAAATAACCATGGAAGCCTTGTTCTCTTACATGTCATCCTAAGATTCTTTTAAAGTTATGCTGCAATATTTTCTCTCTTGCATTCCCCTACGTCGATATATATTTTTTTCTCATCTCACCTAAATACTTTATGTCTTTACACCTCTTCATAACCCATATTTTATTTGGTTGTGGTGTTTTGCTCAAAACTATTGCCACGAGAGCTAAAAAAGGGTTGCAATCCAAAACATTTGGCATATTCACAAAATTTTTGCATTGTTATCAAAAATTTACAAAGATAATATACATCTATATGAACAATTCTCTATAAAATTGAAAGAAGTGACCTCATAGAGGTCTCTAGTTACCAAACCTTTGAAAATCATCAGGATTTCATTATAACATTTCAATATTTTGTCAGATGAGACAAATTGAGATAGAATAAGTCTAAACACTAATTCTTTGGTGTCAAAGTCTAAATAAACAAACAAAGATAAATTTTAGTTTATAATACTACATCAAATACAATCTTACTCTTAATAGAAATGAAAATAGGACTATCAAGCATACTAGTATACAGAGCATTTCCATGCTTCTAGCCATAAATTGTTATAATTAGTAAGTTAAAGATCAGAATATCATCCTGCAAAAATAGAATCAGGGTGTCAAAAATTAGTCATGGGATCCTTTTTGAATGAAGAAATAATTTACATTTGAGTGCTACAACTCGATGTGGAGCTTCAATGAATTAGAGCATGCTGGTAGATATGTGGGTATTACTTATAATTGCTTGTTGATTGATTTTTATGTAATAACAGGTAATCGTAGCATAATTTATTTTGGGACAATTATGTAGGCATCATTTATGTGATATTGGCTATCTGATCGAGTTGGATGCCACATCCCAGGAGCTAAGGTTCGAGAAGTTCGTGAGTGTGCACAATAAATCCTTGATAATATAGACTGCAGGGTATATGTGCTCATATTTGCAGAGATACTAATAGGAGGCAAATTGAAAACTATTGTGTGATGAGTTCGAGAATCCCTCATTATATAGGGGTTAGGTTGCAACTAATATTTTGTTCAATGCCCACTGTGTTACGTATGATAGGTTTTGGGGAATGGTATGGCTAGAAGTTGTCTAGCAGGAAAACTATGTCACGAAAGGTTTCTGTATCATTGAACTCCTAATCAAGACCCTGTATAAAGCTTTTCCAAGCATCCAAATTATTATTTTTTAACTTGGTTTCTCTTCAATTATAGCTCTAATTTTTTTGACAACTTGACCGAAATTACTTAAGCTGCCAAAAGAGGTAAAGTGCGATGAGCCATTTTTTGAATTATTTTTGCAATGGCATGTATACTCAATATTTTGGATGGACAACAATCCCTGCAATATTTTAAAAAAAATCAATATATTAGCTATCAATTTTGTGCTTAACATAAATTGCATATACGTAGATCTCGTGTATTATCTCATATCGATTATCAACTCATATCTTTAGTCAAGCAAGAGAATGGCTAACAACCATCTCAATTATCACAGCATTTAACTATTGATGCATATTTCTAACATTCTTATCTTCCATGAGCGTAATAAGTATTCTATAATTGTTTGGAACATAAAATTTTACTTCTATCATTGTAGAAAAAAGATGCTTTTACCATTCCACTATTTTTGTTGTAAATATAATCGAGATTTGTATCTTTAGAGATGAAAATAATTGTGGGCTTCGCTACCATAAGAGCAAACAACCATAAAAATTGGACTACTTGTGTCCTTTGAAGCCATGATAATTTAAAGAGCAAGGAAGAAGAGATGCTACAGATTTTTTTTTAAATATTTGATGTGAAGGGAATAATGAAATAGAGCGGGGAGGATTCTTCTTTAAGGATTCCTTTTACGCATTAATGGACTAAGAGGAGGAATTGTTTTCAGTTGACTGATTGAAGAAAGAAAAGTAACCCAAATGGGGAAGAAGAGATTTGGCAAACGGGTAAGAAGAGATTTGGGGCAGGCGTGCATGAAGAAAGATGATATTTGGGGTGGACATGCATGTGGGAATGAATCTTCTCTAGGGACCTCTTTTATGCATTAAGGGACTAAGAAGAAAGTTTGTTTTGAGTTGACCATTTGAAGAAAGGAAGTAACAAATGGGGAAGAAGAGATTTAGGACAGGCATGCATGAAGAAAGATAAGATTTGGGGGGTGAGCGTGCTTGTTGGGATGAATCTTCCTTTACAAACGTCTTTATATATTCATGGAATAAGAAGAGAGGTTTTTTGGAGTTGACTATTTGAAGAAAGGAAGCAGCCAAATGGGGAAGAAGAGATTTGTGGGCATGTAATAATTCAGGATCTCACCCAAAAAGACTGGGCCAGAAGGTATTTTTTGGATTTCTTAGTCCTATATCAGTATCCAAGATCTTTTCGGCAAATAACCGATATGGGACTAAAAACACGCAAGCATTGATCTTCACATACTTTTTCTATTTAAGCCCTAATATCTTCGTCAGGCTAAGGGTTCAAACCTATTCAAATATAATCATAAGCACCACGATCGGTCCATGATCAACCTCAATGAGCTCATGCCTGGAGTGTCCCATAGTCCATATGGGCTATGAGCCGGATCCGCTTTGATATCATTTGTAACAATTGAGGACCTCATCCAAAATAACTCGCCGGAAGGTATTTTTGAATTTTTAGTCCTATATAGATACCCAAAAACCTTCCCTGGCTAATAACCGATCTGCGACTAAATGCATGCTCGCACATCGATTATTAGTCGGAGATCTTGGCGTACGCTATACAAACTTAAAAAAACTCAAAAATACCTTCCGACTAGCCCTTTTGGGTGAGTCCTAGGTTGTTCCAATTATATCCGAGCTCAAGTTAGGTATTTTAGAGTTTAGATTCAAAGTAAGCATAAGTGGGGGAAAACCACTAGACTGGATGTACGTTAAAATAATGTTATGATATATTAGATGTACTATCGATATCTAAATAATCTGAATTAAATAATTCATGATGCTGAAAATATATGTAGGTTGATATGGCGTGAGAGAGTGGACATGGGCATGCTATAAGGCCGACCCAATTTGTGGATGGCTCCATCGCATGGACACTCGCCGAACAATAAGAAGGAGCTTCACCCTCGCCGGCCAAGGGTACACATCCGTAGGAACACCCGATCAACCCCTCTAGCAGTACTCCAAAGATGGAAAATCTGGGGATGGGAACTTCCAGAGGATCAAACCTACGGACTCAAGAATCATCAACGTGCTGTAACCAAACTGGTGGGGGTTGTGGGGGTATGTTTGGGATTTTCAAATAATGAAATGGTTATTAGGGACCAGGAATTATAAGGCGCATATCATGTGGATCGGAAATAGAAGTTCCGATCAACAAGGATTACTTGTTATACCATGGTCATCGGGAGTGTTGTGGTTCAAATTTGGCCCGAGGGTGACCACATCGGAGGAGTCGAGAGAGTCGCCGGTGGTTGGAAGAAGAAGACGGCGGCCACCTCCTGCACGACGGCCTGCACAAAGCCTCACCAGTGTTTCCGGTGAGGGCCCTTCGACGATCAAGTTAGGTGAGATAAATTTGGTCCAGCCAAAAGTCCCTTAGAAGTTACCTGACCGGGCTATTTATAGTCCCGGTGGAGAGGCCCAGGTGGCAGAGACATTGCTCACCCTCATCATGAAGGGACGTGGCTCTGAGCTGAATGGCGCGCAGCTTAGGCTGGTTAGTGGCGTGTGGTGCTGTCCGTTCTTGAGAACGGTAAGGTGTTGACAGTCACAGCAGGACATGGCCGGAGTAGTCATGGTGCCGTCCTTTGACTATCGAAGGCCAGCTATCGAAGTGTGACACGGTGGTGCTGTAATGTACGGTGACGTAGGAGGGCGTAGGCGCGTACATAGGTGCGGTTGTTAGCGAGGCCGAGTTCGTTGAGAGGTTGTATCATGCGTTTAGCGAGATTGGCTATACGGGTGCTAGGGGTAGCTCGGCTCTCCGAGTTCCGAGGTGTGCTCAGGGGAGCGCCCCGAGCTTGGGAGTCGAGGTGTACTACCGAAGTAGGCGCCCCGAGCTTGGTCGGGGTGGATCGGCGAATATTGGAGGTACCCAAACTTGGTCGAGGGAGTCGGTGAATATCTGAGGTTGATGGAGCTTTTGGCGGAGTCCGAAGCCGAGCTAGTTTTGGGCCGGACTGAGGATTCAATTCGGACGGTGTTGGCATTTATGGGCCAAAACTGGGCGGCCTTCTAACTGTGGGCTGGAAGATTCACTTTGCCCCCATCAGGGAGGATCGCTAATTAATTACCGCAAATTTTTATGAAAAGCTAATGGTATTTCTCTATCCTATCATGTGTTATTTTAGTATTGGCTATGTGTCCTTATGTTGTTATGCTGAGGCATTCTGTTTTCATCTAACCAATGCAATATTTTTCATAGTTTTTTTCCACTATTGTAAAGAAACATCAACACTCAAATGACAGTTCATATCATACAAATGCTATTAACCAGATTGGTTTCTGAACAAAGTTGTTAGATCAAGGTATCAAATAACTGTTTCAAACCCTATTTTATTAGTTTATGCCGCTATAACTTTGTTGGCAAATTATTGGTTTGTGAGCCATTTGATAATGCAATATTACATTTGGGAGGACTAATTTCAATGTTATACAGATATATAGTTTTGAATTTAAAATGCAAGGCATCAAATGACAATTGAAAAAGTATGTATGGGTTATATGTGTATGGACAACTTGTAATAAAATAAGCGTCGGTAGTTTTCATCGGACTCTATTGAACTTCTTATCGGGATGTCCATAGTTCTAAATCATGGGATGCAACAGAATCACCCTAGAGTATAGATATTATTTGTAAGGTCAGGCACAATTCGTTGATCAACCAGCCTAACTCATGTAATGAAAGATTTCACATCGGTTAAACTCGTTTCAGAGCCTAGACATATAAGACGGATGTCTCCAAATCCTGCAGACGCATTTTGGATGGAAAATAAAATCGAAAAGATCTGAGAAGCACACGTGCGCGTACGGACTCTGGAATCGGACAATATCTGGTAGAAGAGCCCGTATTTTTTCTCATGTGGCCCTCATATGGGCATTAGATGCCTCACATGCTTCGCACAGACGGAGGCTAACATATAAACTTTGGCTTGGCCTTCATTCGAAGTATGGCTTGAAAGCTCATTTCCAATTTCGATGGGGCAGAGCCCCTATTCTACATGGAGAA